>NC_133617.1:406905752-407205752 GCF_048593235.1 Sminthopsis crassicaudata
TCTTCTTCTTCTTCTTCTTCTTCTTCAATCTTTAAATACAGTGTTTCTTCTTCTCTTCTTCTTCTTTTCTTCTTCTTCTTCTTCTTCTTTTTCTTCTTCTTCTTTTTCTTCTTCTTCTTTTTCTTCTTCTTCTTTTTCTTCTTCTTCTTCTTCTTCTTTTTCTTCTTCTTCTTTTCTTCTTCTTCTTCTTCTTCTTTTTCTTCTTCTTCTTCTTCTTCTATCTTTAAATACAGTGTTTCTTCTTCTCTTCTTCTTTTCTTCTTCTTTCTTCTTCTTCTTCTTCTATCTTTAAATACAGTGTTTCTTCTTTCTCTTCTTTCCTTCTTCTCTTCTTCTCTTCTTCTTCTTCTTCTTCTTCTTTTCTTCTTCTTCTTCTTCTTCTTCTTCTTCTTCTTCTTCTTCTTCTTCTTCTTCTTCTTCTTCTTCTTCTTCTTCTTCTTTTCTTCTTCTTCTTCTTCTTCTTCTTCTTCTTCTTTCTTCTTTCTTCTTCTTCTTTCTTTTTGCTGAGACAATTGGGGTTAAGTGACTTGCCCGGAGTCACACAGCCAGGAAGTGATAAGTGTCTGAGAACAAATTTTAACTCAGGTCCTCCTGACTACAGGGCTGGTGCTCTATCCACTTCGCCATCTACTTACTGTCTCCCGGCTACCCCCCAGTGTTTCTTCTTTATGCATTCCTCTAAAAATCAAATTAAGGGGACTATCCTACATACAAAGCTATGTGCATGAAAAAGTGAGAAAGAAGCTGGGCTTGGAATATAGAGAGACAGCTGTAGTTGAGAAAATATTTAAAATTGCTAGTGCTCAGTTTTTCTTATTTATAAAAAAGGGAGAACTGATAAATATAAGTATGTGTATGTATGGGATAAACTGAGTGAAGACCTCTCATAAGAATGTGACTTTGATCTATGCCCTAATTGTGATTTGAGACTGTAATAACAAATTGAGCTATAGCTAAAAAGCTGCAGGTATCAGATTGTCTTGGATGAATATTTTCCCTCTTGTTTCCTACTACTTCTTAATTAGCATTTAAGTACTTCTTTTAAAGTAGATGATGGCTTTGGGAATTCAGGTAACAGAATATCTACTTGTATAGCAGTTCTCTAGGGAAATTTTAATTAATTAATTAATTTAAAATTTTTATTTACAATTTTTTTTTGTTTGTTTCTGAGCTAGACTTCCATGTTTAAAGTGTTGGGGGGGAGAAGTATCTGGTCTATTTAATCTTGTGTTTTGCAATTTGTGCTTTGCACTTCTCTACTGATATCTGTTGAGAGTTGCTCTTTCTCATGAGATCATAATAAATCCCTTTTTGCTTTTTCTTACCTTGAGAGTTTCTGATTTTTTTGTGGTTACTACTGTCCCACATATATAGAATCAATTAGGAGAGCAATTTCAGCATTAAATAATGTGTTTGGGGTTTAATCACAAATGATGAGATTGATGTAGACACCAAATGACCATTTTCTTTGCCAAAAAGTAGGTTTATTTAGGAGAAGTTTTAGACAAAATGAAGAGATACAATAGACACAAAAAATGGCAGATATGAAGTAGAGTTGGGAGCTCATATAGTAAGCAAAGAAAGAAGTTATAACAATTAACAATAGAAAAGACAAGCTCCCTAGTGAAATTCCCATGAGGTTAGAATATGCCTTTGTAAATGACAGACTAAATCCATAAAGTAGTTTAGCATCCTAAAAGAGTTAAGAAGGAGAAGTTAAGAAGGAGAAGTTAAGAAGGAGAAAGACAACTTGAGGCATGGGGGTGGGGTGGGGAAGACACCAAAGGGATTTTAGCAAAGATAGCATGAACCACAGACAGATTTACAGGGAAAATTTGACACAACTTGATTTTCTGGCTGAACACATCAAGGTGAGGCTACTCAGAGATCCACAGAGAGTGGGACTATAAAGTTAAACTGATCCCCATCAGTGCCCTTCCCTGTTTGCTTCAGGGAGTAATTCCACCAATACTTCAATCTTTCTCTGCCAACTCCACCTAGTTACTCAGAACCTCATCACATGTATGTATGTGTATAGGTATGCATGTATTACATATACATTTATTTATAGGGTGGGATGGGGAGAAAAAAGAAAAAAAAAAGAAATTTACAACTTTGTTGAATATTTGGAGGGAATAGCAAGTTGTATATGGTAGATTTGAAGTTTCATATGCAATCATCTTTTTTTATTGTACTGCATTATATAAATTCTTGCCTTGTTCCATAAACTGGAAATAAAATAATCTTTTAAGAGTAGGGTTTATCATACTTGCACAGGCTGATTTGAGGAAAGTGCTTTTCAAGTAGCAAACTACTATCAGCTTGTAAATTGCAATTATTATGATTACTTAAAACACCTTGAAGGCAAACTAGCATTAATAGCATGGGATGCTAAGCCTGGAATAGAGAAAGTTGCAGTATCCTTTGGACACTTACTAGCTACCCTGTGATCCTGGTCAGATTGCTTTGCTTTTGCTTGTCATATTCAACTTCCTAGGACTTTTCTACTAATTCATAAATGGTTTGCCATCTGGAATCTGAGAATTTGTTATTAGAGACAAGGGTAACTCCTAGTGAATAGAAAGGTGATCTTGGACCAACGAAGAAAAGTCAAGTCTCTCATCTGACATACACTGACTATGTGGGGGTCACTGAATCTCTATGCAATCTTCTAAGATTCTTTGAGCCGGAGAAGATGGCCACCTGCTTCAGGAGAGACTTTCCTTACCTAGAAGTTCACTAAATCAATAAAAGTACAACCCCTAGGGGTAGGAAGGAATTTAGAAGAATGTGGACTTGATGTTCAACCCTCTCCCCCATTGCATAGATAAGGAAAATGAGGCAGAGAGAGCTTCTAGTGATCGCCCTGGGATACAGCTAGGAAGTATCTGAGGCAAGATATGAACAAAGGTCATCTTTTCTGCAAATACAGGACTTTTGAGGCATTTTGGCATTGGGCATTGAGCCTAGAAATCAGGAAGACTTGAATTCAAATTCAACCAGATACTTATTAGTTATATGACTAGTTATATGGGGAAGTCTTGTGACTTTTATTTACTTCAGTTTCCTCAACTATAAAATAGACATAAGAGTAGCAAATACCTCCCAGGGTTGTTGTGAAGATCATATGAGATAATATTTATAAAGCACTTAGGATAGTAACTGGTCTGTAAGGTGATTGATCCATCTTTCCTTCCTTCCTTCCTTCCTTCCTTCCTTCCTTCCTTCCTTCCTTCCTTCCTTCCTTCCTTCCTTCCTTCCTTCCTTCCTTCCTTCCTTCCTTCCTTCCTTCCTTCCTTCCTTCCTTCCTTCCTTCCTTCCTTCCTTCCTTCCTTCCTTCCTTCCTTCCTTCCTTCCTTCCTTCCTTCCTTCCTTCTTTCTCTTCTATCACTACTCTATACTGTGGTATATGTATCCTTTCCACCAACATTTATCACAGCCCCTTCACCAAATTTGTAGGCAACACAATCTATCACCATGAGTTACTTTGGTCAAAATACTTCACAACCTGGTAGCCAGTTTTTTGGGAACAAGCCACTCCAAACAAGGACTGAGCCAGTCCTTGGGTGAAAAACATAGTCTGCTCCAGACTATCCACAAAGCTTTTCCAATTCATTAGTACCTGCCAGCACTTGAACTACTCTGGAATAACCTTTGGGAAGATGGAATCACATGTGTGCCAAGATGAGATATCCAAGGAAAACTTGAGTGGAAGAAATTTTTGTACAAAATATAATTGATCTTCCTTGTCTTTTTCTTAGTGCATTGGTTCTTTGTTGAGTTATGTTTCTTAATTATTTCTATTTCTGTGGTATGATATACATTTGTGAATTTGCTTCTTAAATATGTGAAAAGACTTATGACAGAAACCAGGCTCAACTTGTATCCTTTTGCAATTATTATAATTTTTATATTGTTATAGTTATAATGATAGAACTCCACTATGGAGTCACTTAGACTACGGGGTCTTAACACCTATAAAACATATAGACAAAGAAAAGATTGTATTTTTCCATTGTTCTGATCTTTATTAACTAAGTTATTTAATTAATGCTCACAATTAATCACATTGTCTAATTTGATAAATCTCCTAGATGGCTGCAGTGGTTGAATCACTCTTTTTTTTCTGTAGCCTTAGTTAACGCTAACCTCTCAGTAAACTCCTCCTACCCAAGCTTTACCCAAGCCTGATACTGATAAGTGACTCCAAGGACTTTTCTACCTCATGCTCCCTTCCCACATCTGGCACTAATTACCCTTCTCCACTAATCTACACTTACTTGAACCCAAACTTTGTCTATTTTCTCCCTGACACACTGCTGTTCCTCTTATGTTAGGTTTCTTAAATCCGTAAGGATGAATTTCTTGTTTGTATATTGCCATATAAAGTATGTGTATGCTCCCTTCCTCTTTTTTCTTCCTCCCTCCCTCCTTCCTTCCTTCCTTCCTTTCTTCCTTTTCTTTCTCTTTCTTCCTTCCTTCCTTCCTTTTCTTTCTCTTTCTTCCTTCCTTCCTTTCTCTTCCTTCCTTCCTTCCTTCCTTCCTTCCTTCCTTCCTTCCTTCCTTCCTTCCTTCCTTCCTTCCTTCCTTCCTTCCTTCCTTCCTTCCTTCCTTCCTCCCTCCCTCCCTCTCTCTCTCTCTTTCTTTCTTTCTTCCTTCCTTCCTTTCTTTCCTCCTGTATAGCAATAATTTTCTTGTTTTTACCAACTTCCCAATGACCAGTTTCCTATAAATTCCTGAACACAGGTCTTTATTTTAACCCAAATCATAAGGGCAAATGGTCACCTTCATATTGATGAAAAACTATAGGCAAATTCATAGAGTATCTTTATGATTTTATTTCCCTTCTGAGAGCTATGAGTTATTCTGAGTTAAACTATCTCTATCATTTTCCACATGCAAGAATGGACTAACCTTGGCTCCATGGTCTAAAACTAAATAGACTTACAAATTAAAACCACCCTGAGGTTCTACCTTTTAAATGTCAAACTAGCAAAGCTAAAAAAAAAAAAAAAAATTATGAATGCTGGAGAAGTCATGGAAATATAGAAATAGTAACACTCTGTTGGAGACCCCCCCCCAGAGTTATTAAATTGTGCATACATTTTGACTCAGTAACACCACTAGAAGTTCTAGACCCTAAAGAGATCAAAGGAAGAAGGAAAGGACCTATATGTGCAAAAATATTTAGAACTGCTGTTTTTATCAATGCTAAAAAAAAAATTTGAAAACTGATGAAGATGCCCATCAATTGGGAAATGGGTAAACAAGCTATGGTAAATGAATGTCAGGAATGCTGTGATCCTATAAGAACTAATGAAGGGAATAGTTTCAGAAAAACGTAGCAAGACTTGTATAAACTGATACAAAGTAAAGTGTACAGAACTAGGAGAACAATTTATTTCATAATAACAATATATAAAGAGAAACAACTTTGAAAAACCTAGGAAATCAAGATAATGGCCAATCCAATTCCAGAAGACAAGATGAAATTAAACTGGCATCAAAGAACTGGAAACTGAGATGATGCCCATCAGCTAGGGAATGGATAAACAAGTTGTGGTATATGATTATGATGGAATATTACTGAAATAATGAGAAGATTAATTTTAGATTAATTTTTGAAAGTCGCATAAAATGAATGAAATGAGCAGAACCAACGAATGACTAAGTCTGAGTATTATATATACTCAAATCAACTATAAAACAAGATAGAAGATACTATCTACTTTCAGAGAAAAAACTGATAAATAAAAGCATGCGTAGCATTGTTTTACATACACATACACCCATACATACTTACACAATGTAGATCTATGTCTATACCTGTCTACCTATACATCCACAGCTATTTATTTGTTTAATTATTTATCTATCCATGACAAAAGGGTGGGGAGGAAAGGAGGGAGACGGTTCAAGACTTAAAATGTAACCAAAAATTAAGTTAAATTTTTAAAAAATGAAATGAAACATATTAACCACATCCTAATAGGTGATGCATTCAGAAAAATGAGACCTTGGGGAGTGTTGCAGGGAGATGAGTGGAGTAGTGTGTTCAGTCTTCACAAATATTATTTCATTTTATCTTCACAACAAATTTAGGAGATAGGTGCCACTATATTCCCATGTTACAGATGAGGAAATTGAGGTAGACAATGGTTAAGTGATTTGTCCTGTGTATTTTCTTTTTTTCAGGATATAACCATCCTCTGTTTATATGAAAACCAGAGAGTGCTATATTACATGGTAGTGGAATAAATGGGAGACATAGGATTTAGATTAAGATTCTGGTTCTATTACTTACTACACCAGTTTGACATTGGCCAAATCATTTATCGTCTGAACTGGCCTTAGCTTCTTGTCTATAAAATGATGGGATTAGACTTAATGATTTCTGAAATCCCTATTATTTGTGAATCTTATGGTGATCTTTAATCACAGGGTCCCATTTAGAACCCAGGAAGAACTAAGTTCAAATCAATAAATATTATTAAATACCTATTATATTTATTAATGATGAGATTGAGATTCGGGCAATTTTCACCAAATGATGAGATTGGTGTGGGCACCAAATGTTGGGGTTTGGTAGTAATTCATATGTGAAGAATTCACAAGGACTGTTCATTGCCAAAAGATGCATTTATTTATGAGAAGAGATTACAGACAAAATGAAGAGGTAAAACAGACAGCAGGAGTGATAAATATGAAATAGATTTGGGAAAGCTTATAGTTAGCAAGGAAAAGGCAAGTTCCCCAGTGGAACTCACAATCAACCAGGAAAAAAAGGAATATACCATGAGGTGGGAGTACACCATTGAATGGCTGGCTAAATCCTAAAAAAAATTTAGCTCCCTAAAAGGCTTAGTTAGCTATAACAAGGACACCACAAGGGATGGGATAAGAAGAAAGACAACATAAGGCATGGAGGAGGGGTTGAAAAGAAAGAAACCACAAGGCAAAAAAAGATGTCATGGCTGGCTAATCCAAAAGGATTCAGCAAAGATAATGCAACCTCACTCAGTTACCTAGGAACTTATCAATAATACATTAGATAGTAGGTAGTTTTTTAAAAAAAAATTCTTGTTGACTTTCTGCAGAGCACCATGCAAGGTTCTGAAGAATACAAATAAATGAGAATTCTTGTCATCAAAGAATTTAAGAACTAATGGGAAAATATAATATATCCATCTTTTAATATCTTATTTGTCAAATTTTGGCAATGATATTTTTGGTAATGTTCCTTCCTTTCAAGTTGCTTAGAAGTTTGAGAAATAATAGGCAAAAATTATTGATGCCCATATGGCTAGCCTTTGGAAGCATTATAGACATAGAATATATAAAAAGCTATTTCAATTATCTGCCAATTTATGTGGTTTCAACAGGATTTGTGCCCATTTGTTATGTCACTTTTCCATTTAAAAAAAATCCATACTCCATATTTTAGGGCAACCTTCAGTAACCCTTTTCTGGTTCTGTGCTATGTCTGAGAGGAGGGGAAGTGAGTCAGCACAGCCCATGCCGAGTACACATTGAGCCACTGATAGATGTTACAGTTAAGTCCTTGACTCACAAGCAACCTTACCCAAACCTCAGCCTCCTAAACGAGACAGAGCAGCCCAGATAGAAGTGAACAGCATAGGGGATGGTGTTTGCAAATGAAAGAAGGCAGACTGGCAGACTGAACAATTTGGCTTCTGTTAACATATGGGCTGGATAACTGCCAATCCCTACTGTAAAATAAATTTATAGTGCAACCTTAACTGGGCCCTTGCTGCTTGATACTCCTTCTACTCATTCCTGACAGGAACTATGCCAAACCTTTTCCATTATCCATAAGGCTTCTACTCCATGTGCTCCAATCCTGTTCCTATACATATCCAAGAAAATTTGACCTTCTTAACTAAGAAGATCAAAACCCTATGACTTAAATTCATTCATTAATTGGCTTGCCATTATTTCTTGGTGTTGCCATCCAATATCTCTTCTTTCTCTGAAGCCACAGGAGTATCCCTATTCTTCACAGAGGATAATCCTTGTCTCTGTCCTTTAGATCCCATTTCTTCTCACCATTCACAGTTCCATTAACCATCATGTTCCTCTGAGTCCATCTCATTTGCCCATGATCAGGTCTTCCCAATTCCAAAACCTTAACATTAATTTTTATCCAAAACAAAACATTAACTTTTTCTTGACTCTAGTAATCCATCTAGCTGCTATCCTCTTCACTTTAATGATAAATTTCCTGAAAATCATGTCTACACTTTATGGGTTTATTTCCTTACTACCCCCTCTTTCCTCAAACCTATTCAACCTGGCTTCTTCTCCGTCACTCACAGTCATCAGTGACATCTTAATGGTGAAATGTGGTGAGTTTTTAAAGTTCCCATTCTCCTTTTCTTCTGTATAATATTTGATGCATCAGATGTATATTTTATGTATTTTTTGTGTTTATATTAAAATTCTGAAAGTACCACATTGAATGAAGTGAATTGTGAAAGCTATCTCACAAGATGGAGACAATGTTCTAAAAATTGAGTGAAGGTCAGCTGGGCCCCAGGCCCAAGTTTCTTTCTCCAGAAATCATGTGGTTTACAAAGAATGGGATAATATAATCCTTTTTTTGTGAGATTTTAGTCTTATTTTGGCATTAAAACTCCCATATAAGGTAATTTAATAATTCTAAATATGTGGTTGGGTTAGAAATTTTCCTCATTTAGGACTACACCCAGAGAAGGAACACTGGGAAGTGAATGTAAATTGTTAGCACTACTGTCTAACTACCCAGGTTACTTATATCTTCGGAATCTAATACTTAAGGTACAACAAGAAAATGGTATTTACACGCATATATTGTATCTAGGTTATATTGTAACATATGTAAAATGTATGGGATTGCCTGTCATCAAGGGGAGGGAGTAGAGGGAGGGAGGGGATAATTTGGAAAAATGAATACAAGGGATAATGTTATAAAAAAAAAATATTCATGCATATATACTGTCAAAAAAATTATAAATAAAATTTTAAAAAAATAAAATAAAGTTAAATGTGTGTTTAAAAAAAAAAAAAAAAAAGAAAGAAATTTTCTTCATTTAGGACTTAGAATGGTGAGGTCATTTGTCCTGACTAATCAGAGCAAAGGACCAGCCTATAGGGAGTGTTACCCCAGACCAATATATAATCATTCTTTGCTTCCTGTACCTTACCTCTCCTTGTCTAACTGCTTGTTGGGAGTGAGGAGATCATAATAAAATTCCTTTCTGCTTTTACTTTGAGAAGCCTCTTTGATTTATGTGTGCTGGTGGTCTTTGTCCCACACATTATTGTATGTAGAATGCATATTGCATTGGAAAATAGAGGATTTAAACTCAGATTCTGGCTCTCATACTATTTCTTTGACATTGGGCAAATCACTTAACGTCTCTGGACTCATTTTCTTCAGCTGTAAACAAAGAGGCCCATAAAAAGTCACAGGGAAAAGCTTTTGACAGTTGAATCAAATTAGACAAAGGAGGAGCCAATATAATAACTAAAAGAGCCATAAATAAAAATATAATAAATCAAGATAATTAGTACAAGTGCCTCAAGTTTCAGTCTCTGGGAAGGGTCTTTTTAACTCTCCCATTCCAAATTCTTCCAAAAGCAAAAGCCAGATAACCAGATATATTGTAATATCCCTAGGATTGGGTCAGTAACTTTTCCCATTTTCTTTCTATAGTCTTCATGCTAGTCTACTTTTGGAAAGCAAATACAATTGTAGCAACTTCTCCTTTATCTAATGATAGCAATGCTTGTTCTCTTTTCCCTTTGCCTTAAAAGACAGTGACAAACTAAAATAGCCTTTATTTTTAAAAAAATTAATTGTTTAATTAAAATGACTGATATTTATATAGGACTTTAAGGAGTATAAAATACTTTGCAGCCATTATCTCATATAATGTTCACTAGGTTGTTGGAAGCATCTGATGAGATAGGAATAAATTGCTCATTTTAGAGAGGAATAAGAGACTGAGATTAAGTAATTTGTCTATAACCATGTAGCTAATTATCTGAAGTAGATTTTTGAACTTTATCTTTCCTGGCTCAAGATCCAGCACATTTTTACTAGATTACCCACTTTCAATTTATAATGTATGGTGTTATTTCTAAACCCCTAAAAATAAAAACTCAGACATTTCCAAGTTATATATATATTTTAAAATATTCAGGAAAACTGGTTATGAAATTGTTAATTTAGAGAATATCACATAAGGGAGTATATTCCTAATATGTTTGCAGTCCAACAAAAAAACCCATCCCTTTTAATCTTTCAGTTCCTCTGTGGGACAGTTAGTAAGCTGGCCCTTGATTGGACAAGATCTTAACTACATGTCAGACTAATTCTGGCTTTTTCAAGGTTTCTCTCCCCCCCACCCCCACACTGCTTTCTGGAAACAGAAAGCCTCTTTCCCCACCTTGTTTTCTTAACTGGGCAGTTCCTGGGACCCACACAACTCTGCCTTTGACTTGCACATATGTAGAATAGTTCCCCTTCAAATAAGTTCTTTGCATCTAACCTGGGGCCAATTACATTCTTTGGCTAAAGATCAGGTTACTCATTTGATAGGTATAAAAGCATGTTTGTTTCTGAGCAAGTCTAAAGGCCAGATCAGGTTTTTAAAGGGGGAAAAACAAAACACAACAAAATGTTCAACCCTGGGACGTGTTATTTAACTTCCAATAAAAATCCCTTAGCCTGCCTCCAGCTTAGTTTTTTTTACCAGATAGATTACTGAAACTCAAATGTCAACACTTAGTTAACCCTAAAGCTTTTCTGTAAACCAACAAAAACTAGGAAATTCTCCAATGTCTTTCTTTCACTCTCTCTACCACTCTGATTGGCACTTTGTTTCAAAAATAAGCATTTTGCTTTCTAATGTTCTAGGGACATTCATTCATTTTGACTCTTACTCTTTTAAAAATGGTTTACTCTTTGTAAACCATTTTACAAGAAGTCTTAAGAGTTCAATCATCTTATTTCCAAGTAGTAATGATACTTAAATAATCCAGGTTTGATTGGCAGAAATTCTTCTAAACCCTATCCCCTCAAGTATATTGCTTTATGGTGTTAATGGTTCTTATATTTTTATAGTGTTGTTTGCTTTCCAAATTGATTCCCTCATAAGAACCTTATAAGATGGAATTATAAGCATTTCCATCTCTGTTTTGAAGAAGAGGATACATACTGAGATTTAGACTAGGCAGGTTTTGTGCAGATGGTGAATGAATGTGCATACTGTGAGAGATGGGAATGATGGAGGGTGAGATTCTGAGGCACCCAGTAAGGGAAATTTCCACCACAGTAACTGGCTTTACATAACACTCAATACACACACACACACACACACACACACACACACACACACACACACACACACCCCTCTAATGGTAGGTATTAGCCCCATTTTTAAGGGTGAAGAAATTGAGGCTGAGAAGATAAATGATGTGAAAATGGAAAATGGAATAACCTTACTGTTGTGACACCTTGATTTGTTCAAGCTCCATTATTGTCCAGAAGAGACCAGACTGACTTGGAATAAAATAAGAGCATTCCTTGGACATATCAGAAGTTCCTCCAATATTGAACTCAGAACTTCCCCTGCCATGCCAAACGAATGACCAACTCACTCTGATCATATCAACTCCCAATTCCAAAATGCAACCTGGACCAGAGATGACCTGATAAAGATCACTGTGTGATTACAACCACCACCATGAATAACCATCACCAATAAGGGAAGACCCTCCACCAGCAAAAAGATTATGACTTTCTGAAGGCTCAAATAATGATTAACTTTTTTTTTTATCAATAAAGTATTTTTTACATTAAGATATATGCATTTTTATGCATAATATTGTTCCACACAGTATAAACATAACTTTTATAAGCATTGAGAAACAAACCAAAAAAAAAATCCATATAACTTGCTTTATTGTGATAATGTTTTATTGTGATGGTTTGGAACCAAACTTAAAATATCTCAGAAATATACCATTATTAAAATCTCATTCTACATTCTCTTTTCCAGTAGACAGGTGGAATGTTTCATCTTTAGTTAATATTTTGCACCTCCTTTTTTTTATTCTTTTTGGTTATAGACCCAGTATTGATATGGCTGGGCCAAAAAGTTTAGTTAAGTTTGGGGGCATAGTTGCAAATTGCTTTTGAGAATGTCTGGACCAATCAACAATTCCACCAATTACTCTACAAATTGATGCAATTTATCCACAGGTCCTCTAGCATTTGCTATTTTCCTTTTTGTCATCGTTGACAATTTGATGAGTGTGAGATGAAACTTTAGAGCTCCTTTAATTTTCATTTAATTATTAATGAATTGGAGCATTTATTTTAGTTTCAATTTCTAACTGTGAAAATTGCCTATTCATCTCCTTTGACTAATTATATTTTGGGGAATGACTTTTATTTTTATAAAATTGGATCAGTTTCCTAGATAGCTTGAATATAAGACCTTTATTAAAGAAATTTGTCACAAAGATTTTCATTTCAGTGTATGTTTCCTTTCTAATTTTAACTACATTAGATTTGTTTATGGAAAATTATTGTGATTTTCACACAAAATTGTCCATTTTATCTTCTGTGATCTTCTCATCACTTTTTAAATCTTATACTCTTCTGTTATCCATAGCTCTAACAGATTTCTTTTTATTCCTCTAATTTGCTTATCATGTCACTTTTTGTATTAAGTCATGTATCCAAGAGTGTGTTAGCAAATATTTAACCACTAGATCTTTGGAGGTAGTGGGGTAGGGGAATGTGTCCATGACATAGCTTTATATTTAGTCTGCATTAGCATTTTCTCCATCATTTTTAAAAATCTAGACAATCAACAAAACAACCAAGCCCTAATTTGTAGCACTGGCCAATTTCTAAAGTGTTAATGTTCACATATAAAATTTAACAACTGGTTCTCATAAGATGTTATGAGTTGACTTTGGCATACCCTTGAATGTATCTATTTACAGTTTATCTTGATATATAGTATGAGACAATCTAATTTCTATCAAACCTTTTTTTTTTGGTTTTAGTCAAATACTGAGTCCCTTCATACGTTAGATTTAGTGAACAGGGGCAGCAAGGTGGTGCAGTGGATAGAGCACCAGCCCTGAATTCAGGAGGACCCGAGTTCAAATATGCTCTCAGACACTTAACACTTCCTAGCTGTGTGACCCTGGGTAAGTCACTTAACCCCAGCCTCAAAAAAAAAAAAAAAAAAAAAAAAAAAAAAAGATTTAGTGAACATTTTACTACTGTCTTCATTTGCTTCCATTTTCTGTGTATTTAATCTATTCCACTGATTGAAAAAAAAATTTTTTTAAACCAGTACCAAATCATTTTAATGATTATTGCATTGTAGTGTAGTTTGAAATCTGGTACTAAGAGATCCACCCCCTTCCTTCCTTCGTTATCTTAAAAATTACTACCTGGAGATTTTTGACATTTTGTTCTTTCATAAGTTTCATTATCATTTTTTCTAGTTCTATAAAATAATCTTTTAGCACTTTGATTGAGTTTTGAAGTTATTCAGAGAAGCTAGGAACAAAACATTTTAGGTATGGAGAATTACCAATACGAGGGCAAGGAGATGAGGCCAGTGTAGCTTGAATCAAAGAGTTTATTTATCGGATTATAAAGAGACTAAAAGCATAAGAAGGGGCTAAGGTAGGAAGAGATTTCTATGCTAAACAAAGGAAAATTATATTTGACACTGAAGGCAATAAGGAGCTATTAGAGGACATTGAGTAGAGGTATGAAATTGTTAGATCTACTTTGAAAAAATATTATGTTAGAAGCTGAATGAAGGATTCTTTGGAGGGGAAAAGAGGGAAAATCAGGGGGAAAAGTTAGAAAGCTATAGCAATATCCAGGTGAAAACTAATGAGGGCTATGTGAGGGAAAAGGATGAGAGATGTAAAGATAGAAACTAGATTTGGTAACCCCCTAGATATGTGTGATAAATGAGAAAGCTGTCAGCCTGGTTGACTGGGAAATGGTGATGGCCTTTAGAAAAGTAGGGAATTGGGGGATTTTAGGAAAAGAGTGGCATTTTAAAACCTCAAGGAATGCAGAGCTTCTTCAAATATCTTAGGAAAACTTACAAATGCATCAGTTAAGAAATAAATAAGGGGAATTACCTGTGGATTCCTCCATCCAGTCCAATGGTGCATAAAGAGTCCATTAAAATCCAGAAAGGGCCTTAGAACAACTTGAGAGAGCCACCATGGAGTCCAGCAAGGCCACGACCAAAAACAGTACCCAATATGGGAAGGGCAACCCCTACACAGTGATAAGTTAGAGTTTCTCCACTTCAACAAAGTGATATCCTAAGCACTTTCTCTTTTTTTAAAATAACTTTTTTTTTTTCAAAATACATGCAAACATAGTTTTCAACATTCACCCTTGCAAAAACACCCTTGTGTTCCAAATTTTTCTCCCTCCCTTCTCCCACCATCTCCCCTAGACAGCAGGTGATCCAATATATGTTAAACATGCACAATTTTTCTATATATATATTTCCACATTTATCATGCTGTGCAAGGAAGATCAAAAATGGAAACATTTGAAAGAAAACAAAAGCAAGCAAAATACAATAAAAAAGGTAAAAATATTATGTTGTGATCCACATTCAGTCCCCACAGTCCGCTCTGTGGATGCAGATGATTCCTCTTTTATTGGAATGGGCCTGAATCACCTTATTGTGGAAAAGAGTCATGTCCATCAGAATTGATCATCACATAATCTTCTTGTTGCTTTGTACAATGTTCTTTTGGTTCTATTCACTTCACTCAGTTTCAGTTCATATAAGTTTCTCCAGGACTTTCTGAAATCATCTTGCTGGTTGTTTCTTATAGAACAATAATATTCCATAACATTCATATACCATAACTTATTCAGCTATCATCCAATTGATGAGCATTCACTCAGTTTCCAGTTCCTTGCCACTACAGCTGCTACAAACATTTTTGCATATGTGAGTCCTTTTCCCTTTTTTATAATTTCTTTAGGATACAAGCCCAGTAGAAACACTGCTAGATCAAAGGGTATCTACAATTTAATAGCCCTTTAGGCATAATTCCAAATTATTTTCCAATTTTCCAAGCAATTTTTGTGAGTTCTTATTCCAGAAGCTAGGATCTTTGGGTTTATCAAATACTACATTACTATAGTCATTGACTGTTATGTCTTGTGGACTTAACCTGTTCTACTGATTAACTACTCCATTTCTTAGCAGCTGATAACAGCTAAGTGCTCTTTTGAAGAGCTTGGGACTCTTTCAAGTGGAATATATAACCTGATCTATAGGCATGTACCACTTTCCACTCATGCAAAATGAATTTAATTCCATTCAACAAAGTGTTTGGACACATTATGTACAAAGGCTTAGGGTTGCAAAGGTGAATATAAAAGTTCATGTCCTCAATGAGCTTATATTTGAGGTGGGGGAAGGAAAGGGGAGAAGGGGAGGGAATAGGAGGTGGAGACATAACATGTGCAGAAATAATTATAGTCAAAGATTGAGGAATAAGAAATTAGGGCATTAGGAAAGTCTTCATGGTAGAGATGTCATCTGAATTGGGCCTTGGAAGCTAAGATTTTGAAAAGTAGAATTGAGAAAATAGATCATTCAAAAAATGAGAACTGAATGGTTCTTGTCCAGCTTTCCTTATTATCCTTAGAGCATCTACATAAAATTTTGGATTCCTTACTTTGAGGTTGAAAATATTTATATAAAATCAAGTAATTTTGGGGGCAGTCTACCTGCCAATCCTTACTGCCATCACATGACTTTTGCCTCTTTCAGAGCAAATGTGTTTTAATGATAACTTTTTATGTCACATTTATCAGGCAAATAATTATTGGTAATATTTTGCAGCCTTCACAGATTTTTTTTCCTTCCTTGAGTGGAAACTCAAGACATTAGCAATAGTAGAAGTTGGGAAAGAAGTACAGAGGACCTGAATAGAGCCTTAGAAGACAAGGATAATTCCTTAAGGGAAACTGAGAAGGAATGGTCTAACACAAGAGTGGGAAATTTTTTCTACCAAGAGCCATTTGGATTATTTTTAACATAATTCACAGGCCATGTAAATTTGTCAATTTGTGCAACTCAAGCAATAGGAGGCTGTTATACCTAACTTTCAGCTCATTATTGCCTGTAGGAATCTTAGCAAATGGTTTCACCAGATATCTCCCACCCTGGTTTAACAGATGGGAGTGATGAGGTCTAGAATTGGGGTACCTAAATGAAATTAGTATTTAATTGAGATCTCCTGCTTTCTTTTGTTTTAGGCCACAGGTGGTCACGCCATCCCTGACTTTTCAGGAGGGGAGATGAAAGCACTAAAAAGGAGATAATCATGCCCTCCCCGACATCTCAGGAAGGGAGATGAAAAGCACCAAAGGGAAGTGGGGATTTGCTAGTGGGTTTCTGGGTTGAAGGGCCTTATTAGAGACAAGTATGCACAAACCCATCAGCATGGGAGGTATTACACAAGCACATAGCAATAACACAGAGGCTATTAGTGATGACTCTCCCCACAGTCAGTGCAGACTCGATGTGGTGTAACAAACAGGAATTGTACATGCAAGTAGTGATAAAACTAACAATATAAATCAACATGGTATTGTAAGAGATTTCCAGAAGTCCTAGAAGGAGGGTATGCAAACATCAGTCACACATACACCTTCAGCAACCAAGAGATAGTCCAAAACCAATCTATTGTCCATTGCTTCACGTTTTAGGGAATTCAATGATCCCCACAAGTTTTTGAAGTCCCACATCAGTCTTTTTATATGTTAGGGAATCCAATGATCCCTACAGGTTTTGAAGTCCCACAACAGTCTTATGATGGCTCAGAGAATCCAATGATTCCTAAGGATTTTCAGTCCTACAATAGTCTCATGATGCCTCAGAGAATCCAGTGATTCCTGAGGACTTTCAGTCCTACAAGTCTTATGATGCCTCAGAGAATCCAATGATTCCTGAGGACTTTCAAGTCTTACAATGGTCTTATAATGTCTCAGAGAATCCAATGATTCCTGAGGGCTTTCAAGTCCTACAATAGTCTTATGATGCCTCAGAGAATCCAGTGATTCCTGAGGACTTTCAAGTCTTACAATGGTCTTATGATGTCTCAGAGAATCCAGTGATTCCTGAGGGCTTTCAAGTCCTACAATAATAGTCTTATCATATCTCAGAGAATCCAATGATTCCTGAGGGCTTTCAAGTCCTACAATAGTCTTATCATGTCTCAGAGAATCCAATGATTCCTGAGGGTTTTTAAGTCCTATAATGGTCTTATCACATCTCAGAGAATCCAATGATTCCTGAGGACTTTCAAGTCCTACAATAATAGTCTTATCATGTCTCAGAGAATCCAATGATTCCTGAGGGCTTTCAAGTCCTACAATAGTCTTATCATGTCTCAGAGAATCCAATGATTCCTGAGGACTTTCAAGTCTTACAATGGTCTTATAATGTCTCAGAGAATCCAATGATTCCTGAGGGCTTTCAAGTCTTACAATGGTCTTATGATGCCTCAGAGAATCCAGTGATTCCTGAGGACTTTCAAGTCTTACAATGGTCTTATGATGTCTCAGAGAATCCAGTGATTCCTGAGGGCTTTCAAGTCCTACAATAATAGTCTTATCATGTCTCAGAGAATCCAATGATTCCTGAGGGCTTTCAAGTCCTACAATAGTCTTATCATGTCTCAGAGAATCCAATGATTCCTGAGGGCTTTCAAGTCCTACAATAGTCTTATGATGCCTCAGAGAATCCAGTGATTCCTGAGGACTTTCAAGTCTTACAATGGTCTTATGATGTCTCAGAGAATCCAGTGATTCCTGAGGGCTTTCAAGTCCTACAATAATAGTCTTATCATATCTCAGAGAATCCAATGATTCCTGAGGGCTTTCAAGTCCTACAATAGTCTTATCATGTCTCAGAGAATCCAATGATTCCTGAGGGTTTTTAAGTCCTATAATGGTCTTATCACATCTCAGAGAATCCAATGATTTCTGAGGATTTTCAAGTCCAACAATTTTTGATGTCCATGAGTCAAATGCCATAAGTGCCAGGTTCTTTCAGTGGTGGGCACAGTCAGCAATGGAACCACCCGATGTTTCTTGGGTCTTCTCCTTCGTTTCAAGGGTCTGCTCCATCTCTCTCTGATGAACAAGGTGAATATGGCTTGTTGGCACCCATCTGATTCCTTCTCCATTTGTGGAGATACAAGCAAACCCTCTCCCCCAAGCAGTTAACCTATGTGGTCCCTTCCATTCACCACTTTCTGGGTCTCTCCACATCACCTGGCGATTGTCTAAAGACAGTGGAGCTGCTTGCACTGTACACTGCCCTTCTGGTGGGTTATAAAACCTGTCTGCCGGAGCCAGTGCATCTTTGCCAAAAATTAAAAAATTAATGGTATAGAGAACTAAATTTAGAAGTTCTCTAGGGTTACCCATGGCTCCCCCTTTCTTTTGTTTTTGGAGGAGTGTCTTAATATCTGTTTCTTCTCTCTACTATTGCCTGCCCGTGAGGATTAAAGGGTATGCCGGTGGTATGTAAAATCTTATATATGCACAAAAGTATGCAAAATGTTTAGACGTATATGGAAGTCCATTGTCTGTTTTTATTGCTTGTGGCACACCCATAATTTGCAAATGCTTGTATAAGGAATTCAATGACCACTCAGGCTATCTCTTTTGCTGCTAGCATTGCAAATGTGAATCCTGAAAAGGCGTCTACCACAACACAGATAAAAGATTGACGACCAAAAGATTTATAATGGGTCACATCCATTTGCCAAATTTCATTAGGTCTCAAACCACGAGGGTTCTTTCCTGGAGGGCGGGTAGGAACATGGAAAGGAAGGAAAGCTGTACAGGTTTTTACTATGCTCCTAGCTTCTTCTCTTGTTATTCCAAATTGTAAACGTAAAGCTCGGGCAGCCTGATGATATTTAGAATGAGATTCTTGTGCTTCTTGAAATAAAGGAGTATTGGCCAACATGGTTAGAAGGCTATCTGCCTTTGAATTACCATCAAAAATAGGACCTGGGGGGCAGCTAGGTGGCACAGTGGATAGAGCACCAGCCTTGAATTCAGGAGGATCCGAGTTCAAATCTGGTTTCAGACACTTAATACTTCCTAGCTGTGTGACCCTGGGCAAATCACTTAACCCCAGTCTCAAAAAAAAAAAAAAAAAAGACCTGGAAGTCCACTATGGGAGTGGACATGCAAAATATAAATCTTACCTGGATGCTTTCTCACTCGCTCTTGAAGTTCCTTAAAGAGCTGATATATATTGGAGGCTACAAATTTTATTTGGGCTATGTCAATTCTTTGTACTATACCTACTGAATAGGCCGAATCAGATATTATATTTATGTCTCCCAGATAATAAGCAAGAGCTAGAATGATGGCATACAATTCATTCTGCTGAGTGGACTGAAAAGGAGTTCTGATTACTCTCTTTATAGTTAAGTCACAAGAATATACAGCGCAAATATTATGTTTGGATGCATCTGTAAAGATAGTTGGTCCTTTAAGAGGAACTTTAGAAACCTTTTCTTCAAGAATCCATTGCCAATTATGTAACAGTCTGGTTATCTTTAACGGAGACTCGTGTGTAAAATTTGGAGCCATGGCTAATAAAATTTGCCACTCTGAGATGGTTTCACAGCACACATTAACTTGTGCATTAGTATAAAAGGTGTATATCTTGTCAGGTCTTGTCCCAGATAATTGTACTGCTCACTTAATGGCCTTTAATAAAATTCTAGCCACAAGCATTGGGTAAGGAATAAGGCTTTGTTCTGGTTGTGTTGGGAGGTTCACCCACTCTATCACACTGTCTCCTTGATGAAGGACTGCTGTGGGTGCCTCTTGTGTAGCAAAAACTGATATTTCCAAGGGTTTTTGAGTGACTCTTTCAACCACATTGGATAAAGCCAGTTCAACTTGTCTGAAAGCCTCTTGAGCTTCTTTTGTAAACTGGCATGGTGAATTTAAAGCACTGTCTCCCCTTAAAATGTCATATAATGGTTGCAATTGACAGGTAGTCAAGCCTAGCATGGGACACATCCATTGGATATCTCCTATCAATTTCTGGAAGTCATTTAAGGTGTTTAGCTTCTCTTAAGGAGAGTTTTTGTACTGTAAGCACCTTAGGATATCCTTCATATCCTAAATATTGAAAAGGACCATGACTTTGAATCTTTTCTGAAGCTATGTGCAATTTATAATTCCTTAGTGTTTCTATGGTTTTTTGTAGACATGCTTCTAACATTTGTTCCTCAGGTGCACATCCCAATATATCATCCATGTAATGTAATAACATTACTTTTGGAAATGCTTTCCTTACTAGAGTAAGAACAGCAGCAACATACATTTGAGACATAGTTGGGCTGTTTTTCATTCCCTGTGGCAAAACTGTCCATTCATATCTTTTATAAGGCTCAGCTAAGTTAATGCTGGGCACTGAAAAGGCAAATCTTTTCATATCCTCCTTATCTAGAGGGAAAGAATAGAAACAGTCCTTAATGTCTATAACCCACAGAGGCCATTCTCTAGGCGACTGAGTAGGAGATTGAAGTACAGGCTGAAGAGTGTCCATAGTTTCCATCTGTTCATTTACCTTTCTTAAATCAGTCAACATCCTCCACTTTCCAGATTTCTTTTTTACAACAAATACTGGGGAATTCCAAGGACTTAGAGAAGTTTGTAAGTGTCCTTGGTCAAGTTGTTCCTGTACTATGTCTAGTAAGACCTGAATTTTATCGCTACCTAAGGGCCACTGTTCTATCCACACTGGTGTATCAGTTTTCCATTGGATAGGAACAGTGAAAGTGGTGGCAGGCCTTCAACAGCAGCCCTGCCTAAAAAACTAAAGTACTTATTTTTAACTCAAATTGTTGTAAAATTTCTCTTCCCCATAGATTGATGGGGATTTTTTCAACTATAAAAGGAGTAAAAACTCCTGTTTCACCTTCAAATATCCATCTTAAAGGGGTAGCACTAACTTCAGCTGCTATTGATCCTTCTACCCCAGACATGTAGGTGTCTGCCTTAGTCTTTGGCCAGTCACTGGGCCAGATGGCACCTCTAATGACTGTGCGATCTGCACCTGTGTCCACCAGTCCTTCTAATGCTATGCCATTTATATAGATGGTGAGCAGAGGTCGGTCAGCTGTCACAGTTGCTGTCCAGTATATTCCTGGGTTTTTCTGCTTGGAGTCAGAACGTGGATGACTGTCACCAGATTGCTTACTAGGGGTCTGTATCAATAAACCCAATGCTACTACTTCCTCTGGTTGATAAGTCACACATTGTCTCCCTGTGTTAGTGACTGGGATATTATCTACACATTCCCCAGTTTCCCACATCAGTGTATGAATGAACACTGTCTTGTAAGTACTCTCAGGAGGTGAAATGGTCAAGCCTACTGCCTGGAGACAAAGGATCCATAGGCTGGAGAGGAACAGATTTCACCTCTCCAGGGGGTATCTCAGTTGTCCCAGCTGCATACAACTCTATCCTCCCTAATTGTAGTCCCTTTCTCCTATCAGGTTGTTTCCTGGCTGACTGATTGTATAATCCCTTTCTCCCATTGGATGGCTTCCTGGCTGATTGATCATGTCTGGGTATTGGACTTGGAGGCACTCTCTGGGTGTGGCATCGGCTGCCATCATGCCCCAAATGTTTTTTGCCTGGGGCCCTGGAGCTGGGCCCCTCATCCCGTTTCCCTGAATCAGTCTACACTCTGGTGCCCAATGGAGTCCTCTGTTGCATTTTGGACATGGGGTTTTGGGTCTTGTTCTCCCAGCCTGTCTTCTCACTCTGTCTCTATGCCAACATTGAGCTTTCAGATGGCCTACTTTACCACATTGAAAGCAGTGACGAGTCTCTCTGGAAGTCCCTTGCCAAAAGGGACCCTGTCTTCCCATGTTGGGATCTTGGGAAGTCTGCACCATAGCCTGGCTATAAAAGGTACTTGTGCCCACTGTGGCACAGCGTCTTATGATCTCCTCTAAAGGAGCATCCCTATGTAGTCCTAGTATAATCCTTCTACAAACCTCATTGGCATTTTCTCTAGCAAGCTGCCTTACCAAAGTGTCTGTTACTGCATTTTCACCATTAGTCCATATGACAGCTGTCTGCAAATGTGCCACAAAATCAGCAAAAGGTTCATTTGGTCCTTGTACAATTTTTGTGTAGGCCTCACCCTTGTCGTTTTTACTAGGGAGAGAAGCCCATGCTTTGATAGCAGCAGCAGCAGCAATTTGCTCAAATGCTGTTATGGAGTAATTAATCTGTACTGAAGCATCTGCATAAGAACCTACACCTGTTAGTAGGTCACAGGTGATTGAAGTATTAACTGCACTTTGACTGTTTTGTTGGGCTTGAATCCTACAGAGCTCACTAAATTCAGAAAACCACAACAAGTTTTGTCCAGGTTCTAAGCACACCTTTGCAATGATTTTCCAGTCACTAGGGGTTAAAGTTTCATAAGCCAAATTGTGTATTAACATCTTAACATAATCTGATGTAGCCCCAAAGAAAATGCAAGCTTTTTTTCAGGTCTTTAAGGATATCCATATTAAAAGGAGCATATCTTCTACTATCTTGACCTGCAGAATTATACTGTTGAATCACGGGAAAAATTTGAAGTTTGAAATCATTATCTATTTCTTTTCCGTTTTTGATAGCTTCAATAAGCCCTTTCTGTAATCTAGTTATGGGGGTTGGTGATTGCTGGGGGGGAGGTGCTGATGATGTCACCGCCCCTCCCACTACTCCTCCTCCCTCAGTCCCTGAAGATGTAGTTGATGTGGACTGGTCAATAATCTGCTTCTAGGTGGGGTTGAAGTTTCTTTAGGATAATAAGAGTCAACACACCCTAATTCCTCATTCAAATCCCCTTGCCCTCTGGGAAGGTCTTGAATTTGCTTATCTTCTATCTTTTGTTCCTCACACTTCCTCCTCTGTTCATTTTTATAACTTTTCATTCTCCTATAACTTGCTCAATAGCTTAAGTCTAAGTGAATCACATTGTAGATATAAAATACCTCTGCGGGAATAGAGTGAGACCCATTTTTTAAGTAAAATTCTTTCATTTCAAGTCCCACTAGCTTCTAGTTATCTACAGTTAGTTTTTCTTCCTTTAAGAACCAAGGGGACGTGAGTTTCAATGAGTCTAACAGATTATCCATTTGTGGGCTGGTTACAAATAAACTCTTCTCAATTATCTTAATTATATCCTCTATAGCATTTCTAGATGAGGCTGAAGCAGGGGCTGGGGTTGTAGCAGGGTCGGCCGAGGCCGAGGAAATGTCTGTACCTAACACCTGCCCCATCTCAGCTACTAGAGATTGCTGGTTTAGCCTTAACAAGGTAAATTCCTTATTTCTATTAGAATACTCACCTAATCTCTTGGTCACTGGATGCCTTTAGTGGAAATAGGGTGCCGGCCCCAGTTGGGCGCCAGAATGCTGGAACTCTGTCTTCCCAGAAATCAGCCGGAGTCAGAATCACTAAACATCTTTATTCTTGATCTTTTATGGTCAAGGTCAGAGGATTAAATCTAGCAATCTTCCCACACACACCTTCCTCGCTCCAACTCCACGAGAGACCGAGCATGAGCGTCTCAATTTCTTCTTCCTCCTCTTCCTCCTCCTCCCACACATGTCACTCCCCCCTCTTTGTCCCACCAATCAAGTCAGCACAGAATAGCTGGGGAGGGTCAACCTTCAAACAAGTTAATAGGGAACCTTCCAATTGGCAATTAGTCTCACATGCTTCATTATCCAAGTGCATTTGCTCAGTTCTAGCCCTTTACAGAGATCTAGTGGCAGGTTCGGGGTACAGGGAGTCAAATAAAGCTCCCCTGCAACCCTTTTGGATTCAGCATAAGGAAAGGGAGTTAAATGAAGTCTAGTGGTGGTGCAGAGTCCCCTGTAAAGGAATTTGCAGACTCGACAACCTAGATGACAAAAGAGGTTTATTTTGGGGTTAGGAAGTAAGGTTAAAGTCTAGTTAGTAAAAGATGGTAAGTAAAGAGAAGAGGGCACCAGAAACAGGATTCCAGTGGGTAGAGATCCAGGCCTAAAGGTGCCATGTTTGGAACCTCTGCAAAGGGAGGATTCCAGCTTGGCTCTTTTATAATGAGAGATTTAGCTAAACAGGCATGTGGGTGGAGTCCCAAGTTGCATCAGATCCATGGGGGCTGGGACAGGCCCCAGATCTCCTATTGGAATTCAAAAGGGTGCTTTTGACCAGGATTTGTGAATCAAAGGTCCTAGCTTCTTGAATTGATAATGTATCAGCTAGGAGGGGTTGGGAATCAGAAAGGAATAAATCAATCTGAAAGGATTAGTTTCTTAAAGGGAGCACAACCCGCATCAGGAGGAAAACTGAAAAAAAAAAAAAATTATTTAAAATTTGGATTTCAACTGTGGAAGTGAGTATGCAGGAGGAGAGAGTGATTAATAGTATGGGAGCCCAAGAAGGATGAAGACTGAGAAGATGCTATTGGATTTGTAATGTAAGATCACTGGTAATTTTGAAGACATCAGTTTCAGCAGCATAATATAATTGGAAGCCAATATTGCAAGAGGCCTGAGTGAATGGGAAGTGAGGCTGTGTAGGATGGGTGCTAGATCCCTGTCCAAATTAACTAATCAGAGACATCTTCAGGTACAATGAGAAAACATTTATTTAAGTCTCTGTAGGGAGAGGCCCAGACACAGACCTGGGAGATATCCAAGCTCCCGGATATGTGCTCAATCTGGCCAGCATGAAGTAGGACACCCGATTAAACAGCAAAAAACCCAAGCCTTTTCACTGGATAGTGTCTTCTTTCTGTGAGTCACATCACTTCCTGTAACTTTACTAACTTCCTGCATCCCAGGGTTCAAGACCTCATCTTCTGGTTCTGGGAATAGGGATCATGTGACTTAAACTGAGAAAACTTCATCTAATCAATCCCATTCAAGGCTATGTAAATAATTTAGTAGGTTTTTTTAAAAATTGTTTTATTAGTGTTGTGGTACTGTGAAACTCCCCAAGCAAATTGTCCCATTCAAGATAATCACCCAATAACTACTAGGTAAGGATTCCTTTCTCGGGGAAAAAATAAAAAAAAAAGGTTTTAAACCTAAAGTTTGTATCCTTCACAGAAAGAATCATCAAAAGCACAGGTCCAGAGTCATAGATTCTCAGATTAGGAAGGAACTTTTCCCAAAGATCTGTGTCTTTGCCAAGATCTGAGCAGAAATCTCTTCTGCAGCATTCCTGACAAATGGGCTTTCAGACTCTGCTTAAACACCTCCATTGATAGGAAACTCATTATTTTCCCAAGTACCTCACTCCACTTGGAGACAATTCTCTTAGAACTCTATCACTTTTACCCATCAGTCTTTTAAAGTTTAAACCCTCTTTCACATTACAAAAACAAACAAACAAACCAAAAAAAAAAAAACAAAAAAACTAAGTATTTGGGGACTTCTCCTAAGTATTTTCTTCTCCAAAGACAACATTCCCAGTTTTTAAAATAATCATTTTTTGGCCTTGGTTTTTGAATTCCTCTCCAATCTAGTTGTCAGTTTGTCAATGTCCCTTCTCAAATATGGTACCCAGTAATTAAGAGAATTTCCCAGATGTGATCAGAGAACAGTGGAACTAGAAGATCCCTTATGTTGTATCCTGTATTTATGTGACAGCCAACTAAGGGCAGTTTAGTGCTTTGGGGTTATTACATCATACAACTGATTCACAGTCTGCTAAAATGGGTACTTTTGTTTATCACTATGTCCACAGGGGCTGTTGGATTTTTGAAACTAAGTACAAAATGATCCTAAATCCTATATGCCTGTGGCTTTATACTCATCTTTGTTAAATTTTATCTTAATATATAGAGACAATTGTTTTAACCTATTAAGTTTGCTTTCAGATTTAAATTAATAACAATTATATTAATTTTACTATAAAATGTTTCCATTATTACATGTTGGATTAGCAAAGAACTAGCAACAGAGTTGGTACTCTGTTTTTAGAGAATACATAAACAAGATGTGTAATGTATGTATAATGGAATAATATTGAACAGGCTGAAAAAGTTGTGATATATGATTGTGAGGGATATGTCTTAAGAAATGATGATCTCAAGGACCAGGAAATTGTTGTATACTTCAACAACAATACTATATGATGATCAATTCTGATGAATGTGGCCATTTTCAACAATGACATGAACCAGATCAATTCCAATAGAGCAGTAATGAACTGAACCATCTACACCCAGGGAAAGAACTATGGGAGATGACTATGAACCACTACAGAGAATTCCCAATCCCTTTAATTTTGTCTGCCTGCATTTTGAATTTCCTTCACAGGAATTGTACACTATTTCAAAGTCCAATTCTTTTTGTACAGCAAAACAACTGTTTGCACATGTTACATACATTGTATTTAGTTTATACTCTAACATATTTAACATATATTGGTCAACCTGCCATCTGGGGGAGGAGGTGGGAGGAAGGAGAGGAAAAATTAGAACAAAAGGTTTGGCAATTCTCATTTGATTCCCTTAGTTATTGTATACAATCAAGAAACTAAGCTATAGATGTCAGCCTAGGAGGTTATTTTGTATAAATATTCCTTAATGACTAGTAGACTTTTTGAGGCTATTAACTAGCATAGATATTTGACACCTTTCCTATAAAAGATCCCTCCTTCCCGCTTGTAAATTGTTCTGATAAGGAACTTAGCCTCCCTTATGTGCATCATAATAAAGCTTTTGCCTCAACTAGAAGATGGCCTAAGCCTGTGAATTCTTTCTGGATGATTACTCACCTTCATAATTTCTTGTACTTCATTATATAGAACAGATATTTATTTTTATTTCTTTAACCAGCATATAAATACTTAAAAACCGCAAAAGGTTCAGGAGTAAGCCTGAACAAATGCCTAAAACTTCAGAAAAATGTTGAAGTCTCCTCCTGCATCCAGGGCCATTGTCAATTAACCTGACCTATGTCTTGCCACTGGACTCTGATAACTCTGGAGAGGGGAGTGCATGATGACTTTGCACAGCTCTGTCTCACTTTAATCCAATTTACTTGCCAATCAAGACATCATCCTTGTGATATTATTGATTCTCTTAAAAAATGAAGGAAGAACAACAATAACAAAACATTTTATTCTTTTAGGAAGAGGTTAAATGATCTGCCCAGTGTCACACAACCTGTGAGGGTCTGAGGTTCAAATTTGAATTACAGGTCTTCCTGATTCTAAGCTCTGCTTTCTGTCCACTACACTACTACCTGCTCCTAACCAAACAAAAGAAGCTACCAAAGTCATGAGTCCAGTGTCAGCATCACTTAGGCAAGACATATTCTTACTATTTTGTGGTCATGGCTGCTATTGTTGCTTTGGGAGTAGAGGAAGGCAGGAAAGAGAAAATAGGTCCCCTTCTCTCTAGCTAGAATCCAAGGGAAAGTTGTATTCCATACCAGGCAAGATCCCCCAGAAAAAGGAGATATAACTTGTTTGTGTTTCTAGTAGCCTTCTGAGGGAACTGGTTCAATCACCAATCATTCTTGGTCATATTCTCTAGTCATGGGGATAAATGAAGACTTCTAAAGAGTTGTAGATCTTATATATCTAGGATCTAAATGTGCTATCATATCATCTGCAAAGAGTGATAGTTTTGTTTCCTCATTACCTACTCTAATTTCTTCAATTTTTTTTAATCTTATTGCTAAAGCTAGCATTTCTATTGCAATATTGAATAATAGGGGTGAAATGAGCAACCTTGTTTCATCTCTGATCTTTTGGGGAATGTTTCTAACTTGTCCCCATTACATATAATGCTTGCTGGTGGTTTCGATAGATACTACTTATCATTTTAAGGAAAACCCTATTTATTCCTATGCTTTCGAGTATATTTTTAGAAATGGGTGTTGTATTTTATCAAATGAGTAGATCTTTTATACCAAAGAGCCACAGCATGTTTTACTGGAAAGGTTCAGATAATATGCTGTACCCTATGGGAAATGTTTTAAGTCCTATCCTCACCATAGCTAGGTAAAAGCAAAAGAAACTTATAATACCTTCCCTCTGTAATGCATTTTCTTTTTAGATTTGACTTTGATTTTATTAGCATATGTCATGCCCAGTAAGAAAATTCTCTCTAGAATGCAAATATACTTGCACCTACTTTGTGACTGACAGAAGGCTGGGTCATTGAGAGAGTAAATAATTGGTCCAGAGCCACAGAGTCAGAAGCAGGGTGTGAATCCAAGTAGACCAGTTCTCTATTCACTCTTCTGGAACTGGGGAAAAATATCATCCATACCTACCAATTAAATTTTAAAAAAATATTTCACCAGGTGCATATGAAGAAAATAATATTAATATTCCTAGTTAAAATTTTGACTGTTTCTTCCAACACTTCTTGTTTTTCTTTTTCTTTTCCTTTTTTTTTTTTCCTTCTAATTTTAAACTCTATGTATAGGGAACCTAAAGAAGAAGAAAAATGCTTAATTTATTTCAGAACCCTGAAGCAAAAATAATTTCTGGAAGAGTGCCAGGTAAGGTTGAAATATTAAACTTTCATTTCTAATTCATGAAGGAGTGAAAAAAAGTATGTTATAGTGTCCATTTGGAATATCTCATTTGTTTGAACAAAGAGCTCTTTGAGAGGTAACAGGTCTCCAACCTAATTTTTTTCATACACCTACCTACATGTTAAATACTTCTCTCTTCCACTTTATCCCTATTCCATTACTGTATTTTTTCTACTAGTTAAATACTAGGCTTTCCCATGACATGTCTTCCCAATCTTGTGTAACTCTTGGTCATTTTTTCCCTTAAATTTTCTATACATTTATCTGCTAAATATCTTTGCTTCCTTTTATATCTTGTGGTCACTCATGAAGCACTCATGGCTACATGATCAACCTCTTCTAGTGATAAATGTTCTGAATTCTTTGTCTTTTATGCCATCTCAAAGACTTTTTTTTTTTTTAAGCTAGAGAATAACCATAGAGATTATCTAGTCCAAACTCCCCTCCCACCCCTGCCAATTCCCATCCTCTTTTTATAGATAAGGAAGTTGATACCAAATGATTTGCTCAAGATCACATGGAATAGTAATTAGAAGAGCTGAGATTCTAATCTCAGTTCCTCTGACTCCAGTGCTCTTTTCGTGGTAGCATGCTGTTTCTTACTTGTCATTCATATATGTAATTGCTAAAATAATTCATGGTTCAAAGCCCTAGCTCTCTTCATAGGTAAAGATTTATCACTCAATTCTCTAGAGTCCAATGGTTTCACAACTCAGTAAGCAAATAAATAGTAAGACTCTGTTGTTCAATCATCGAGATGTGGTCTGTTCTAGCTTCATGTTTCATAAAAAACAAAGCCAGAATTACAAACTAAATATGAATTATAAATCAATTCCTTGAATGGGTGGGACACAAACATAAAAAATAACTGGCTTCCATCTGTTCGAGGAGTCTACTACTTCTTCCTGCTGTTTCATAACCAGTTTCCTAAGGTAAAAAGACCTCAGACTGTAGGTGCACCAGTGCTCTGAATCATTCATTTTCTGCCATACATCTTCCATGTGTCCCAAAGCAACTACTTCTCTTTACGTCCTACTGCTAGCCCAGTCTCCCAACTGAAATATGTAGCCTCCAACGCAAAGAGCAATTCAAGCCACCCATCTTCTTCTAGGTTTATTCTTTGAGCATACAGGATTGGTGCTCTTCACTTGGTATTGGATATTTTCACATCTGGTCACTCTGAACTTTTGTAGGTAATAACCCACATGACATTGCTCACCTCCTACCACTGATTCCTCTATCCCATCCCCCTCAATTCCCCACCCCACAAGTTTCATCATACAACCTCACTCCACTGTGCCCTCTCTGGAATGCATCTATTGTATAGACAACAAGCTTCTCTTTATCCTAAATCTATTCTTCTCCCACTTCTTATATCTATTAGTTTTTTTTTTTCCCTGAGGCAATTGGGGTCACACAGCTAGGAAGCGTTAAGTGTCTGATTTGAACTCGGGTTCTCCTGACTTCAGGGCTGGTACTCTTTCCACTGCACCACCTAGCTGCCCCGAGTTGAAATAATTCTTTCTCCCCATTCTACTTCCAGGTTCTTTTCATTCCCCTGTCACTCATAACCTCTTTTCCTTTGAGATTCATGCTATTTATATTTATTACCCAATCGAAATCCTGTAGTTGTCTATAGACCTCCAGTCATACTCCTTCCTTCTCAATGCATTTGATATCTGGCTTACATCTGTCTTCATCACTCCTCCACTAAAACCAAGGACTCAGGCTGATCTTTTCAAAGTAATTTTTCTATGCAACCAATGGTGGCCTAGTTGTATCAGACCTAAAACTATATCATAAAGCAGTAGTCATCAAAACCATTTGGTACTGGCTAAGAAATAAAGTAATTGATCAGTGGATTAAGTTAGATTCACAAAACACAATAGTCAATGACTGTAGTATTTTGGTGTTTGAGAAACCCAAAGAAGAACTCACTATTTGAAAAAAATTACTGTGAAAATTAGAAAATAGTATGGCAGAAACTAAGCATTGACCAATACCTAACACCCTATCAAAATAATGTTGAAATGGGCTCATGATTTAGACATAAAGGGGATATCATAAGCAAATTAGGAGAACAAGGGCTAGTCTACCTGGAAATCTGTGGAGAAGGAAGGAATTTATGACCTAAAGAAGAACTAGAGTACAGTATGAAATGCAAAATGGATAATTTTGATTACATTAAATTAAAAAGGTTTTGTACAAACAAAATCAATGCAGACAAGATTAGAAGAAACTGGGAAACTGGGAAAAAAAGTTTAAGGCTTCATTTAAAAAAAAAAAATATATATATATAGAAAATTAACTCAAATTTATAAGAATACAAGCCATTCTCCAAATGATAAATGATCAAAGGATATGAACAGACAATTTTCAGATGAAAAAACTAAAACCACTTCTAGTCATATGAAAAAATGTTCTAAATCACTATTGATCAGAAAAATGAAAATTAAGACCACTCTGAAGTAGCACTACACACTTCTCAGATTAGTTAAAATGACAGGAAAAGATAATGGTAAATGTTGGAGAGGATGTGGGGAAACTGGGACACTAATACATTGTTGGTGGAGTTGTGAACTGATCCAATCATTCTGGAGAGCAATTTGGAAATGTACCCAAAGAGCTATCAAACTGTGCATACCCTTTGATCTAGTAGTGTCTCTACTGGGTCTGTATCCCAAAGAGATCTTAAAAAAGGGAAAAGGATTTACATGTACAAAAATGTTTGTAGCAGCCATTTTGTGGTAGCAAGGAACTGGAAAATGAGTGGATTGGGATATAGCTGAATAAATTATGGTATATAAAGGAAATGGAATATTATTGTTCTATAAGAAATGATCAGCAGTCTGATTTCAGAAAAGCCTGGAGACACTTGCTTGACTAATGCTAAGTGAAGTGAGTAGAACCAAGAGAATATCATACACAGCAACAAGATTATGTAAATGATTGACTCTTATGGATGTGGCTTTTTTTTTTTTCAGCAATGAGGTGATTCAGGCCAATAAACTTATGATGGAGAGAGCCATCTGCATTCAGAGAGAGGACTATAGGGACTGAATGTGGATCAAAACATAGTATTTTCATTTTTTGTTGTTGTTGTGGTTTGCTTGCCTTTTTTCTTTCTCATTTTTTTTCCTTTTTGATCAAATTTTTCTTGTTCAGCATGATAAATGTGGAAATATATTTAGAACAATTGCATATATTTAATATATATTGAATTACTTGCTGTCTAGGGTGGGGGTGGAGGAAAGGGAGGGAGAAAAATTTGGAAAACAAGGGTGTTTTTGCAAGGGTGAATGTTAAAAACTATTTTTGCACATATTTTAATATAAAAAGCTACTTTTAAGAAAAGGAATTTAGCACATCAGTAAAAAAAAAAATTCTCCTATATGAAATTCAGATTTTAAGGAGGGGTGTATTGTCCTGTTGTGGGGTCAGGGTCATGATAAGTTCCCTTTTGAAATCCTTTATTACATAAGTTTATAAGAAGTTTAAAAGAAATAAAACTATAGTCTCAACATAGCAAAAAAAAAAATTCAGAAAAGAACCTTAAAATTCATCTGATCCAACTTTCAAAAGGATCAGTGATAACAAAGAATTAGCAGTAAAGCTGGGACATGAACTAGAAACTTCTGACTTCTTGTCCTGGGCTCATAGCACTTTCTACATTATAACTTCACTACATCAATCAATCAGTAAACATTTATTAAGCACCTTCTAGCGATTAGACACTGTACTAAGCACTGGGGATATAAAAAGAAGCAAAAGATAGCCCTCATCCTCAAGGAGCTTGCAATCTAATGGGGGAGAGCATAAGCAAACAAATATATCCAAAACAAGCTATGTTTTTTTTTTATTATAGCTTTTTATTTACAAGATATATGCATGGGTAATTTTTCAGCATTGACAGTTGGAAAACATTTTGTTCCAATTTTTCCCCTCCTTCCCCTCATCCCCTCCTCCAGATGGCAGGTTGATCAATACATGTTAAATATATTAAAGTACAAATTAAATACAATATATGTATATATTTCCATACAGTTATTTTGCTGCACAAAAAGAATCAGACTTTGAAATAGTGTACAATTAGCCTGTGAAGGAAATCCAAAATGCAGGCGACACAAATAGAGGGATTGGGAATTCTATGTAGTGGTTCATAGTCATCTCCCAGGATTCTTTCGTTGGGTATATCTGGTTCAATTCATTACTGTTCTATTGGAGCTGATTTGTTTCATCTCATTATTGAAGAGGGCCATCTCCATCAGAACTGATCATCATATAGTGAACAAGATATATTATGACATAAATTGCCAATAATTGACAGAGAGAAGGCACTAGAAATAAAAGGTTGGGGGAGGCTTCCTCAAGAGGATGGAATTTTGGCTCAGACATAAAGGAAGCTGGAAGGTCAGTAGTCTGAGCAGAGGATGGAGAGTCAAGGGGAGATAACTAGAAAGAATTCTTGGAGGCAAGAAATAGAGTGTTATATTTGTGAAACAGAGAGATCACTAAATGGAAAAGTATGTGTCAGGGAGTGAAGTATAAGAAGACTGGAAAGGTAGGTTATGAAGGGTTTTGAATGCCAAACAGAGGATTTCATATTTGATCTTGCAGGCAAGAGGGGACACTGGAATTTATTGAGTTGGGGGAGGGGTATATATGACATGGGAAAATCACTCTAGTGGCTAAATGGAGGATGGATTAAAGACACTAAAGGCAGGCAGACCCACCAGCAGGTTAGGGCAAAAAATCAAGGATGAGGGGATGAGGACCTGCATTAGTGTCAGAAGGAAGAAGGGCACATATTAGAGAAAGATGTTACAAAGGTGAAATTTACAGGCCTTGGCAACATATTGGATTGGGGGCTAGGGAAGAGAGGATTGCAGCATGGTTCCTTAGTGGAAAGCCTGAAGGGACTGGGAAGATGGTGTTTCCCTCTAGTATAATGGGGAAGGAGATGGGGGAGATTTTTGTTTCAGCCATATTGAATTTAAGAAGTCTACTGGACATCCTGTTTAAGACGTAGGGAAGTTATTTGGAATTAAGAGATTAGAGGTCAATAGAGGGGGGGGGGGCAGGAAAGATAGATTTGAATCATCAGAGTGGAAGTGGTCATTAAATACATGGGAGCTAAGATCACACTGAAATTGTATAGAAGAGACCTCAGGACAGAACTCTGAGGGACCCTTGAGTTAGAGGGCGTGAGGAGAGGGAGAGCCAGCAAGGGAGACAGAGAAGGAATAGTCAGATAAGTAGGAGGAAAAAATAGAAGAGAATAGTGTCCAAAAAACTGATAAGAGAAGAGAATATCAAGGAAGAGAGAGCGATCAGCAGTGTAGAAACTGCAAAGAGGTAAAGAAGAATGAGAACTGGAAAATGACCATTGGATTTGGCAACTAAAAGAGTCATTAGTAATTTCAGAGGGAGAAATTTCAATGGCATAACAAGATTGGAAGCCATATTGCAATGTATTAGGAAGAGAGTGAAAGAAGAGAAAATGGAGGCATCTGTTGTAGGTGGCCTTTAAGAGAAGTTTAACTATAAAAGGCAGGAGAGATTTAGGATGATAGCCCACATAAGAGGTTTTTGAGAAGATGTGAGCATGTGTGTAGGCGTAGGAAATGAGCCAATAGAAGAGAATCAGATGACTCTCTGTCTCTGTCCCTTCCTTCCTTCCTTCCTTCCTTCCTTCCTTCCTTCCTTCCTTCCTTCCTTCCTTCCTTCCTTCCTTCCTTCCTTCCTTCTCCTTTTCCTTCCCCCCCTTTCTCTCTCAAAAAGTTTATTTAAGCACCAAACAAATAAACCAACAAAAACTCAAAAGCTTCACTAGATTAAATATCAGGTGTTTTAAATAATAGTAAAAATTTATTTTTTGTTGTTTTATGACTATAAACTCAATATTTTGACCAAATTCTTTTTTTAAAATTTATCTAAAATTTAAATACAAAATAGAAAAAGAAAAGCTATTGCCATGTACATAGCAGAGCATGAGAGGATTCAAAATATAAAGCAATAAATTTCCATTTCAAGAAGGCCTATCTAATACATATTACACATTATGTTAAGAACTGTCCATCTTTGCTTCTTTTTACTTCTTTTGTTCTCTGCTGTGCGTTTTTTACTTTATTCTTTTTTCCCTTTCTCCCCATCTCCAAGAAGGCTTCAATTAAATGCAAATATATTTATTTATACATATATGTATATACAACACACACATATATACATATATACACATACATATCTATACTTATCTATAGTTATGAACACATGTATATATACATATATACTCATGTACATTTATATATATCAGATGACTTTCAAGGTTCCTTTCTGAATGTTTCTTTTTGCTAAGCTGAAAAAACATAATAGTATTATTCTTTTTAAAAACTTCTTATAATATTGCTGAAAAAGAGGATTTCAAAAAAGGGATTTTTTTCACAACCTTGACCCATAACCCCTCTTTAAAGTCTGGATTTCGGAAAGAAGAATGATTTTGAAAAGGAAAATAACAGAGAGAGTTGTAAAAATCCTGTGTTCGTATGGTGGAAATTTTAGAAATTTGAATAGTGAAGCAAGGGGAGTGAATGAATAAGGGCATTCTTTTCTCAGAGGTGCTATGGCTCAAACTGAGACAAAGCCAAGTGAAAATATTTGTTTCTTTTCTGGCAGGAACAGATGTCCATATGTTCATTAGTCAGGGTGTATCTACTCATCAATTTGCTGGTCTATGTCAGATATGTGACATAGCTTACCTTGAATACTTTACTTTTTTTAGGTGTTTTGGTAAATGTTTTACCTTAGAAATTCTTACTCCACCCTGCTGGAGGGAATTCTCCCTAAAGGCAGTTTAAAATACTTTAAAGCCATCTAGAAGCTGCCATGTTGTAAATCAATCAGGCTAAAAATGATCTCTACATAGGGAACAAATATAGAAATGTTCCTATGAATAACTAAAGCCCCTGAAGGGTCTTGGGAGACCAAAAGGTTCATTTCAATTCAGTGCAATTAAACTTAATTCAATTCAATTCAAATAAATTAAAACCATTTATTAAGTACTTCTTAGGTGCCTGAAACTATTAAGCTCTGAGGATACAAAAACAAAAATGAAGCTATCTCTGTCCACAAGAAGCTTACATTCTTCTAAGCAAAGGCTCTTGACTATTTTGTATAATGAAGTCCTTTGGCAGTCTTATGAAGGTCCTATAGACCTCCTTCTCAGAATAATTGCTCTTAAACACATGAAATAAAATGCATAGATTTACTAAAGAAACCAATTTTATTGAAATTTAGTCATGTTTATAGTTTTTTACAAACATGTGTGAATATATAACATTAACAGCTTAAGAGTTTAAGAACACTCCTTTAAGGGGACAAAGCCAAGATGACGAAGAAAAGGAAGGGACTTTGATGAGCTCTCCCAAATTCCCCTCAAAATAGCTTTAAAATAATGCTTCAAAACAAATTCTGGAGTAGAAAAGCCCACATAGTTTTTTTCAGGGTAAAAATTTTCCAGCCCAAGAAAACATAGATCAGCAGAAAAATTTGTTGTACCAAAGTAAGAGTAGAGTGAAGTCACATGCCAGCATCAGGTTTGTGGGGGTGTAATGTTCTCTTCTCTAAAATATAATCGTTCTCTGGGTGCAGATTTCTTTGGGAGCTTCTGGAGGTAGCCTTAGATTCAATTAGATGCAGATTCAATAATCACCTCAAATGCAACCAGGAGTTAAAGTCCAAATCCTTTACTGTCTCTTTTCCTGGGCCTGGTTAGCTTTTTTAGAGGCCTATCTCTCTCCTTGGTTCCGAGAGCTCTCTCATTTCTCCAGCCACCACAAAGGTGGAAGTTGGAATGAATCTAACTCCACCTCTGAGAGTGGGATTGTGGGTTTCTGTGGGCTTGGCCCTGAGAGCTTCTTGCTTATATTTCTGCCCAACTTGTGAATCTCCTCCATTTATTTATATATATATGTGTGTATATATATACACACTTTCTAAAGGTGTGACCTCCTTTAAAGGTATGAACTCTTTTAAAGGTGTGAACTAAGTTACATAAGCACCTTGTTTCAAGTTCTGGCCCATAACAGTGGGGGAGCAATTGAATTGCCAACAGCAGCTATAACTAAGGGGACCAGATAATTAGATCTAAGGAGACTACAGGAATTCCTTTGCTGGCATTGAGTGCAGTACTCCATTACAGTACTCACACATGGATCCAGTCTTAGTTTCATATGAAGGGGAGCACTAGCACATCAGAACTTGGGCTCACAGGGAAGTGTGGACTCTGGTCACAGTTTCAGGGCAGAAAAATGCTTGTAGTCACTCATAGATCAGGGCAGGAATGGAGTAAAAACAATTCTCCTTAGATCATACCACCTTGGATGAACCAAAAATTTATAAATCCCAGTACTAGCGCTGAAAAGAGCTACACAAACCCCCTGAACCATGGGACAATGCCCTCTCTACCCCAGAAAAGCCTAATTTTAATATAAAGTTCAAAGTTTAAAAAAAATAGGCTGAAGAAAATGGACAATTAAAAAAAAAAACCTGACCATAAAAAGTTAGTGTGATAACTGGGAAGATCAAAACACAAATTCAGAAGACAAGAAAGTCAAAACTATTATATCCAAATAGTCAAAGAAAAAAAATTGAACTGGTCTTGGCTCTAAAAAGAATTCCTGAAAGCATTCAAAAAGGATTTTAAAAATCAAATAAGAGAGAGAGAGAGGAAAAATTGGGTGAAGAAATGAGATTAATTAAGAAAGTCATAAACAAAGAGCCAACAGCTTGGTAAAAGAGACACACACAAACATAGTAAGAAAATATCACCTTAAAAATCAAAATAGCCCAGAATGGTAAATGAAGCACAAGAATTAACTGAGGAGAAGAATTCTTTATAAATCAAAATTGGCCATTTGGGGAGAGAGGTGTACAAAAATTCATAGAAGAAAAGAATGCTTTAAAAAGTAGAATGAGCCCAATGAAAAAAGAGGTAGAAAAATTCGCTGAAGAACATATTTCCTTAAAATCTAGAATTGGGCAAGTGAAAGCTAATGACTCCATGAAACATCAAGAAACAATAAAACAAAATCAAAAGAAGAAAAAATAAAATAAATATATTAAATATCTAATTGGAAAAACAACCGTTTTATAAAATAGATTAAGGAAAGATAATTTAAGAATTATTGAACTACCTGAAAGCCATGATTAAAAAACAAAAAAGATCCTAAATAGCAACTTTCAAGAAATTATCAAGGAAAACTGCCCTGATGTCATAGAACCAGGGGTAAAATAGAAATTGAAAGAATAATCTAATCATCTCCTGAAAGAGATTCCAAAATGAAAACTCCCAGGTATATTAGACCCAAATTTTACAACTACCAGGTCAAAGAAAAAATATTTCAAGCATCCAGGAAAAAAAAAAAAAATTCAAATATCTTGGAGCCACAGTCATGGTAATGTGTTTCATTGCTTCTACATGAAGGAATCAAAGAACTTATAATATGATATTTTCAAAGGAAAAATACCTAGGATTACAACCAAGACTCACCTACCCAGAAAAACTGAGTATAATCCTTTAGGAGAAAAATAGATATTTAATGAAATGAGGGTTTTCAAGTGTTCTTGATGAAAAGTCCAAAGCTGAATAGAAAATTTGACTTTCAGATACAAGATTCAAGAGAAGATAACAGAAAAGAGATATTATAAGGGATTCAATAAGGTTAAACTGTTCACATTCTTACATGGGTAGATGATACTTGTAGTTCCTAAAAAAGCTGTTTTTTTAAATTAAAGCTGTTTATTTTTAAAACATATGCATAAATAATTTTCAACATTCAGACTATAAAATCTTGTGTTCCAATTTTTTTTCCTTCCCTTTCCCCCACCCCCTCCTTTAGGTGGCAAGTTATCCAATATATTAAACATGTGCAATTCTTCTATAGATATTTCCACAATTATCATAGTGCACAAGAAAAATCAGATTAAAAAGGGGGAAAAATGACAAAGAAAACAAAATAATAGCAAAAAACAATAAAAAGGGTGAAAATACTATATTGGGATGTACACTGAGTCTCCATAGTCTTCTCTCTGGATGCAGATAGCTCTCTTCATCAGAAGACCATTGGAACTGGCATGAATCACCTCATTGTTGAAAACAGCCACACCCGTCAGAATTGATCATTGTATGTAGAGGGCCAGACTCAATGGAATTTATGAGATGATGGTTCTTTTGTATACATAGACTTAGTACTTAGCATAGTGAAGTAATCTCTATTCACATATACATAGTGTGCTCTAGAATTCTCTAGTTGTAATTTTGTAATCATACCAAGGTATTTAATGACTAAGAAGAACTGGAAAGGAGACATTCCATCTTTGACCATCCTCCTAGTGGCTCTCCTGCCTCCTGCACTCCTCCACTAAGATCAAGATTGGGTCAAACTGTGACAGACACAGACTGTAAAGGAGACAGCCTGTGAAGGAGACAATAAAGACTCTAGACTCTATTCCTGACCATTCTCATGGTGAGATCAAGGCCCATCCGAAAGCTAGCCCAAACATTACGATTGTATAATCTTGCTTTTGCTGTGCATAATGTTCTCCTTGTTCCATTCACTTCACTTAGCATCAGTTCATGTAAGTCTCTCCAGGTCTCTCTGAAATCATCCTGCTGATTGTTTCTTATAGAAAAATAATATTCCATAACATTCATATACCATAACTTATTCAGCCATTCTCCAATTGATAGGCAGCCATTCAGTTTTCAAAAATGTTATTATTATTAGGACAGTTATAAAGAGTTTATATAATTGTGAGTTCTCATACACGTGAGTTAAATATGGTGGGCTGATATCTAAAAAAGAAAGAAAGGAAGGAAGGAAGAAAATAAAAGGAAGAAAGAAAATTAAGACATTAGAAAGAGGAATGCATTGAGAAAGGGAGAAAGGAGAGGTAGAAAGATATGTTATGTCATCTCTGATTTAAGTCATGGATGTGACTTTGGACAAGTCATTTAATGTCTCTGATTCTCAGTTTTTCATCTATAAAGTAAGAAAGTTGGACTACCTCTAGATCTATGATCCTATGAGCTTATGAAGATTTCATTCAACAAATGTTTATTAACCAACTATTCAAGGTAAGGGAGATAGAAATGAAATAATTTTCATTCTCAAAGAGTTTATATTTTAGTGGGAAAATATGCTGTATATGTAGATAATTATAATACAAGAAAAATTAAGGAGAGAGAGAGACAGAAACAGAAATAGAGACAGAAAAAGCATTAATAATTGGGGAAGAGCAGAAAAAGTGATACTTGAACTCAGTAAGCCTTGAAGGAAGATAAGGATTCTGAAAGGCAAAGATGAAAAAGAGAGTTCCAGATGCAGAAGATTACTTTTGTAATTGCATGGAGGCAGGAGATAAAGTGTGGAGTTCTGGGAGATTAAGTTCAGTTTGATGTAATACCAAATTTGTAAAGAGGACCAATACTAATAAATAAGACGAGAGAGTTAGAAGATAACCAAATTGTAGCTTCTTAAAAGCCATAGTGAAATTTGTGTTTTCTCCTAAAAGCAATGAGGAATCATTAAGTGGATTGTATTTTTGTTTTTATTTTGCTAAGGAATGACACAGCCAGATCTGCACCTTAGGAAGATTATTTTAATGGCTGTGTGGAAGATGGAGTAAAGAGGGGAAAGGTTGGAAGCAGGGAGATTAAATAAGAAGCAGTGACAGTCCAGTTAAGTGATGAAGACATCATTGTAGTTAATGTCTATGTGAATTCAGAGGAGAGAATGGATGTTAAAGATACTATTAGGATAAAATCAAAAAGACCTGGTGACTGATTGGATATGGAGGCTTGCTCTGCCCTCTCCCTTAATGTGGCAAAAATAGGGTTTGAATGGCCCAAGGATAGGGTATAAGACTTATCCTTTGATACAACTTCCTAGAGGCTTATATCAATATTGACATAGTTTCCTGGTCTCCTAAATGCCCAGCCACATGAGGCTAGGGCCCTCAGATATCCCACCACAAGAGTCACCACACCCTGCTTTGCTGTCCAGAAAGATTTCTTAATGTGCCAAGGAGGGATGCCTGAGCTAAGCATTACTATATCTTTGTTGAATATCCTTTCTATGTTCTGGCTAAAAAAATTATTTTTCATAACTATTTAATGCTAGACACTCCCTGCTCTTGGCATTTTCACTAGCCATCCCCCATACCTAAAATTCTTTTTTTTTTTTTTTTCACATCTCTACCTCCCAGCTTCCCAAGTTTCAAATCCCAGATTAAATTCTACTTTTTCTGAGAAGCCTTCCCCAATCCCCACTAAAGATAGCTCTTTACCTCTGTTACCCAAATTATCCTGTTTGCAAATATTGTTGTTTGCAAATGCTCTTTCCATTAGGTCTATTTTTTTCATTTTTAAAAAAATTCCCAGAGCTTACCAATGTTTGGAACATAGAAGATGCTTATTAAATGTTTATTGACTGTCTGGATAACTAGGAAAGTCTAGTCATTCTAGGTCAAATTTGAATTAAGAGGGTTAATTAAGAGGTCTGAGTTAGGCCTGACCTTCAATGTTCATATCACCCAGGCAATCAACTTTTCTGTGAGCAGAATAAAACTGCAAAGAAACTGTTATGCTCTTGATAAATATGGAAATATATTTAGAAGAATTGTACATTTAACATATATTAGATTACTTGCTGCCTAGGGGAGAGGGGTGGGGAAGGGAGGGAGAAAAATTTGAACACAAGATTTTGCAACAGTGAATGTTGAAAATTATCTTTGCATGTATTTTGAAAATAAAAACCTATTATTAAATTTGGTTAAATTTTAAAAATAAGAGATTTATGCTTCTCTCTCATGGAGTTTTTTGCACAATTATCTGACAAGTGGCGGCGGAGCCAAGATGGCGGAGAAGAAACACACGACTCAGTGAACGTCCTCACTCCCTCACAACCAATTAGATAAATTAAGTCTCAGAATTAGCTCAGGACTGATAGATACCACAAGGACTGGAAGCACGACTTACCAGCTAAAGAGAATCTGGAGTTTCAACAGGAAAGGTCAGTTCTCAGGGGAGGAATAAGAGAGACCAGCACAGACGGTGGGGTAGGGGCACACTGCGCCCATTGCGCTGGAAAGGGCTCTGGGATCAGAGAAGCCACTGAGGTAAAGGAATCTGGCACAGGCTGTTAGCTCTTCTCTGCTAATTATTTAGCAGTTCAGAAGAGAAAGCCAAAATATTTTAAAACTCAGATTAGATTTTCCCCGATCCTGGGGGTGACTCAGCAGATCTCGGCACCAGGGGGTGTGGCCTCAGCTACCACCTGAGAATAGTTAAGAGATTGACAAGTGGGTGGATACGGCCCAAGGCAACACACACGGCCTAGCTTAGCTGGAGGGAGTGGAACTCAGCTCCAGGAAGTCCCAGAGAAGCGGAACCTTTGAACTAGGGACCGAGGTTTCTGGCAGACACTTCCAGTTTGAGCGCAGGGGCTTTTCACGTCACCTGCTGCAGACATCCACGCCCCACCCGGACACATAGGCTGGGCTTCGTGCTGTCTTCACTATTCTACGCCCTCGAAGCACAGTAGTGCTAATCACCTCTGAGGCGCTTCCAGGGAGGGGGTGGGGAACTCTCTCCCAGAGCTCTCTCTTAGCTCAGGCGCAGGGGCCGCTGCATCCATCCAGTCTGGGAGGAAGCTGGTAAAGAAGTAAATAATTTCCTACCCCAGGGACAGACCCCAAAACATTTTTTTAAATATGAGCAAAAAAGCTAGAAAAACTATAGATTCCTTCTATACAGAGAAAGAGCGGGTATCCAACCCCGAGGAAGTTGACAGCAGAGAATCAGCAGATAACAACCTAAAGGGGAACGATTCCTGCCCCCCATCACATAACTCTCTCCTAGAAGAAGCTCTTAAAAAATTGAGGGAGATCGAAGAAAAATGGGGAAAGGAAAGGGAAGCTATGAGAGAGAATAACAACGTCCTGAAATTGGAGTTGGAAAAAATAAAGAATTCACAGGAGATGCAGGGAAACAAAATTAGTGAATTAGAAAAGGTTAAAAAAACACAGGAAAGTAGGATTTCTGAATTGGAAAAGATAAAAAAGTCTCAAGAAAATAGAATTTCTGAATTGGAAAAAGAAAATAATTCTCAAAAAAAAAAATTAGGGAAATGGAAAAAAATTCAATAGAGCAAAATAATTCATTTAAAAACGAAATTGGGCATTTACAAAAAGAACTAAAAACTGTGAAAGAAGAAAATAACTCTTAAAAGTCAGGATGGAACAAATAGAAATGAATGATTCACAGAGAACCCAAGAATCAGTCAAACAAAACAAAAAAAATGAGAAGCTGGAGAACAACGTCAAATACTTACTGGGAAAATCTATAGACCTGGAAAATAGATCTAGGAGAGATAATCTGCGGATTATTGGACTTCCAGAAAACTATGACCAAAAAAAAAGCCTAGCTTCTATTTTACAGGAAATTATCAAAGAGAACTGTCCAGAGATAATAGAAACAGAAGGGAAAGTAGATGTGGAAAGAATTCATCGAACTCCTTCTGAAATAGACCCTAAAAAAAGAACACCACGGAATATTGTGGCTAAGCTGCAGAATTACCACACAAAGGAGAAAATCCTGCAAGCAGCTAGAAAAAAACAATTTAAATACCAAGGTGCCACAATAAGGGTCACCCAAGATCTGGCTGCCTCCACATTAAAAGATAGAAGGGCCTGGAACCTGATATTCCGTAAGGCAAAAGATCAAGGACTGCAACCAAGAATGAACTACCCAGCTAAGTTTAGCATCTTTTTCCATGGAAGAAGATGGTCATTCAATGAAACAGAGGAATTCTATATGTTTCTAAGAAAAAAACCAGACTTAAACAAAAAATTTGATCTACATCCACAAGACTGAAGAGAAACAGAAAAAGGTACACAGAACCCTTGAGAACTGTAACTCTGTTGTGGGTATATAAAAAATACTCAAGGATAATTTGATTTTACTGATATAAAAGAAAAAAAGGGGGGTGTAGTAAAGGGAAGGAGGTCGGTTCAGAAAAAGGGGAAGGAGTGATAAAAAGAGGGAAACTACATCCCAGGAAGAGACATAGAAAATACACCATATCTGAGGGAACTTAGTGAGGGGGAGAATCATTGTGTGAATCTTACTCTCATCAGAAGAGGCTCAAAGAGTAAATAATTAACATATTTGTTTTTCAGAGAATTTTCTCTCACCTCATTAAAAGGGGGGAGAGGAAAAGGGAAAAGGAAAAGGAGAATAAGTGAAGGGACTTGGAGGGAGGGGGGAGGGATCCTAAAAAAAAAAAAAAAAGAGGGAGGGTTGCGCGTCACAAGGGGGGTCTGTAAATTAAATATTGGGGAGGGGGATCAGGGGGGTCAAGGGAAAAAAGCATAATCTGGGGATAATACGATGGCAGGAAATACAGAATTAGTAATTTTAACTGTAAATGTAAATGGGATGAACGATCCCATCAAACGGAGACGGATAGCAGATTGGATCAAAAAGCAGAACCCTACAATATGTTGCCTACAGGAAACACACTTAAAGCAGGGAGATACATACAGAGTAAAGGTAAAAGGTTGGAACAGAGCCTATTATGCTTCAGGTAATGCCAAAAAAGCAGGGGTAGCTATCCTTATCTCAGATCAAGCAAAAGCAGAAGTAGATCTCGTTAAAAAAGATAAGGAAGGAAACTATATCCTGCTGAAAGGTAGCATAAATAATGAAGCCATATCAATACTAAACATATATGCACCAAGTGGTATAGCATCTAACTTTCTAAAGGAAAAGTTAAGAGAACTGCAAGAAGAAATAGACAGCAAAACTATAATAGTGGGAGATCTCAACCTTGCACTCTCAGATTTAGACAAATCAAACCACAAAACAAACAAGAAAGAAATTAAAAAAGTAAATAGAACATTAGAAAAACTAGGTATGATAGACCTTTGGAGAAAACTGAATGGCAATAGGAAGGAATATACTTTCTTCTCAGCAGTTCATGGATCCTATACAAAAATTGACCATATATTAGGACATAAAGATCTCAAAATTAAATGTAGGAAGGCAGAAATAATAAATGCCTTCTTCTCAGATCACAATGCAATAAAAGCTACATTCAGTAAAAAGTTAGGGGTAAATAGACCAAAAAGTAATTGGAAACTGAATAATCTCATCTTAAAGAATGACTGGGTGAAAGAGCAAATTATAGAAACAATTAACAATTTCACCCAAGATAATGATAATGATGAGACATCATATCAAAATCTTTGGGATGCAGCTAAAGCAGTAATAAGGGGAAATTTTATATCTTTAGAGGCTTATTTGAAGAAAATTGAGAAAGAGAAGATTAACGAATTGGGCTTACAACTTAAAAGGCTAGAAAAAGACCAAATTATAAACCCCCAACCAAAAATTAAACTCGAAATACAAAAATTAAAAGGAGAAATCAATAAAATTGAAAGTAAAAAAACTATTGAATTAATAAATAAAACCAAGAGTTGGTTTTTTGAAAAAGCCAATAAAATAGATAAACCTTTGGTAAATTTGATCAAAAAAAAGAAAGAGGAAAATCAAATTGATAGTCTTACAAATGAAAAGGGGGATCTTTCTACCAATGAAGAGGAAATTAGAGAAATAATAAGGAGTTACTTTGCCCAACTTTATGCCAATAAATTTGATAACTTAAGTGAAATGGATGACTTCCTCCAAAAATATAGGCTCCCTAGATTAACAGAGGAGGAGATAAATTGCTTAAATAGTCCCATTTCAGAAAAAGAAATAGAACAAGCTATTAATCAACTCCCCAGGAAAAAATCCCCAGGGCCAGATGGATTCACATGTGAATTCTACCAAACATTTAAAGAACAATTAGCCCCAATGTTATATAAATTATTTGAAAAAATAGGGGATGAAGGAGTCCTACCAAACTCCTTTTATGACACAGACATGGTACTGATACCTAAACCTGGTAGATCGAAAACTGAGAAAGAAAATTATAGACCAATCTCCTTAATGAATATTGATGCTAAAATCTTAAATAAGATATTAGCAAAAAGACTTCAGAAAATCATCTCCAAGATAATACACTATGATCAAGTAGGATTTATTCCAGGAATGCAGGGCTGGTTTAATATTAGGAAAACTATTAATATAATTGACCATATTAATAATCAAATTAATAAGAACCATATGATCATCTCAATAGATGCAGAAAAAGCATTTGACAAAATCTAACATCCATTCCTACTAAAAACTCTTGAGAGTATAGGAATAAATGGATTATTCCTTAGAATAATCAGGAGTATATATTTAAGACCGTCAGTAAGCATAATATGCAATAGAAATAAATTGCAACCTTTCCCAGTAAGATCAGGAGTGAAACAAGGTTGCCCACTATCACCATTACTATTCAATATAGTACTAGAAACGCTAGCCTCGGCAATAAGAGCCGAGAAAGAGATTCAAGGAATTAGAGTAGGAAATGAGGAAATTAAACTATCACTTTTTGCAGATGACATGATGGTATACTTAGAGAACCCCAAAGACTCTGCTAAAAAGCTACTAGAAATAATTCAAAATTTCAGCAAAGTGGCAGGATACAAAATAAATCCACATAAATCCTCGGCATTTTTATATATCACTAACAAAATGCAACAGCAAGAGATACAAAGAGAAATTCCATTCCAAACAAATGTTGAGAGTATAAAATATTTGGGAATCCATCTACCAAAGAAAAGTCAGGAATTATATGAGAAAAATTACAAAACACTTGCCACAAAAATAAAATCAGATTTAAATAATTGGAAAGACATTCAGTGCTCTTGGATAGGCCGAGCGAATATAATAAAGATGACAATACTCCCCAAACTAATCTATTTATTTAGTGCTATACCAATCAGACTCCCAAGAAACTATTTTAGTGACCTAGAAAAAATAACAACAAAATTCATATGGAAGAATAAAAGGTCAAGAATTGCAAGGGAACTAATGAAAAAAAACTCAGAGGAAGGTGGTCTAAGTGTACCTGATCTAAAGCTATATTATATAGCAGCAGTCACCAAAACCATTTGGTATTGGCTAAGAAATAGACCGGTAGATCAGTGGAACAGATTAGATACAAAGGACAAAAAAGGGTACATCTATAGCAATCTAATCTTTGACAAACCCAAAGATTCCAACATTAGGGATAAAAATTCATTATTCGGAAAAAACTGTTGGGAAAACTGGAAATTAGTATGGCAGAAATTAGATATGGATCCACACTTAACACCATATACCAAGATAAGATCAAAATGGGTCCATGATTTAGGCATAAAGAGGGAGATAATAAATAGATTAGAGGAACAGAGGATAATCTACCTCTCAGACTTGTGGAGGAGGAAGGAATTTATGACCAGAGGAGAACTAGAGATCATTATTGATCACAAAATAGAAGATTTTGATTACATCAAACTAAAAAGTTTCTGTACAAATAATACTAATGCAAACAAGATTAGAAGGGAAGTAACAAATTGGGAAAATATTTTTAAAAACAAAGGTTCTGACAAAGGTCTCATTTCCAAAATATATAGAGAACTGACCATAATTTATAAGAAACCGAACCATTCTCCAATTGATAAATGGTCAAAGGATATGAACAGACAATTCTCAGAGGAAGAAATTGAAACTATATCCACTCACATGAAAGAGTGTTCCAAATCACTACTGATCAGAGAAATGCAAATTAAGACCACTCTGAGATACCACTACACACCTGTCAGATTGGCTAAGATGACAGGAACAAATAATGACAAATGTTGGAGGGGATGTGGGGAAATTGGGACACTAATACATTGCTGGTGGAGTTGTGAACGAATCCAGCCATTCTGGAGAGCAATCTGGAATTATGCCCAAAAAGTTATCAAACTGTGCATACCCTTTGACCCAGCAGCGCTACTACTGGGATTATATCCCAAAGAAATACTAAAGAGCGGAAAGAGACATATATGTGCCAAAATGTTTGTGGCAGCTCTTTTTGTTGTAGCTAGAAACTGGAAGATGAATGGATGTCCATCAGTTGGAGAATGGTTGGGTAAATTGTGGTATATGAAGGTTATGGAATATTATTGCTCGGTAAGAAATGACCAGCAGGAGGAATATAGAGAGGCCTGGAGAGACTTAGATCAACTGATGCTGAGTGAAATGAGCAGAACCAGAAGATCACTGTATACTTCAACAACAATACTGTATGAGGATGTATTCTGATGGAAGTGGAAATCTTCAACATAAAGAAGATCCAACTCACTTCCAGTTGATCAATGATGGACAGAGGTAGCTACACCCAGAGAAGAAACACTGGGAAGTGAATGTAAATTGTTAGCACTAATATCTGTCTGCCCAGGTTGCATGTACCTTCGGATTCTAATGTTTATTGTGCAACAAGAAAATGATATTCACACACATGTATTGTACCTAGACTATATTGTAACACATGTAAAATGTATGGTATTGCCTGTCGTCGGGGGGAGGGAATAGAGGGAGGGGGAGTAATTTGGAAAAATGAATACAAGGGATAATATTATAAAATATATATATATATATATATATATATATATATATATATAAAAAAAAAAACAATTATCTGACAAGTTTCTTTCCACTTAGCATCCCTGATCTTTAAGATGATTAAAGCTGAAAAAGGCCCAAACCATACCCAAAGAAAGTATTAAGCAAGAGAGTGTATGTGTGTATGAGATCCTCCCAGGGTGAAGCCTATAAGCATGTATAATCAGGGGAAATACAGGAGAGAAAACAGGTTTTTCTGCATCTCCTAATTTGCCAATCCACTAGAATTCACAGTCGCAGATAGATTAATGTCCCCAGGAAATTTTCTCTTCCTTTTATTTTTATTTCTGCTATAGGATGTTAGATCGTCCTCCTTCAGTACTGATGATAGAATCTCAAATCTGAGCAGCCAAGGTCTCTATTCTTTTAGAAAGCACATCTGCTCCCCATTCCCAGAATGCCTGACTGGGAAACACTCATGAGAGCAAAAATGAAATATAAGAAAGAGTCAGACAGACTTGTTCACAAATCTCATTGTATTTCCCCCATCTTCTCAAGTGGTTTTATCCTTGTTTCAGGCAAGGACTGGTTTGGAGATATTCCAGCTTCTGATACTTGATGATAGGAGTTGGGGAGGTGAGAAGTATGGCAACTTGTCAATAATGTAATGATTATCTCTCTGTTCTCCAAACAATTATTACCCAAGGGCAAGTAATAATTTGGATAGAGAGATGATGAAAAGATATCCATTACAATGGGATTATCATGGGAGGGGAGGTGGAGAATTTTGGCCTGATTTCATATAATTATAACTCTTTTACATAGAGATAATATTTGAACTTATGAGAATAGCTGAGGTCATCAAGAGAGAAATTTCAGAGAGAGAAGGGAAGAAAATCAAGAACAGAGCTGTGGGACTTACAGTATCAAAGAGAAAGGAGATCTGTGTGATGATCCAGCAAAGGATACTAGAAAGAATGGTCATATAGATAGAAGAACCAGGAAAGAACAAAGGTTGAAAAGGTATCCATGAAACAGCAAGGAAGAGACCACTGGCATCCTAAGTTTCAGAAAACACAAAGAGAATGAAGAATATGAAAGGATCTCTGATTTAGTACTTTAAAAATCCCTGGCAAATTGGCAAAGAAAAAAAGGGAAATAGACAATATTGAGCAGGCTACATAAAGATTGGCATACTAATAGACTGTTGGTGGAGCCTGTGAATTTGTCCACTTGTTCTGGAAATTATGCTAGAAAAGGGACTAAAATGTCTATACTCTGACCTAGATATCCCACTACTAGGCATGTCTCAAGGAAACCAGTGATAGAAAGAAAAATTCCATGTACTCCAAAATATTCGTGGAAACATTTTTTATGCTAGCTAAGAATAATTGGGAAATGGTGAAACAAGATGTATGAAATCAAAATCATGCACTATTACTACGATTTAAGAAAAAATAAATATGATGAATTTTGAGAATCATAAAGAATCTTACAAAAACTAATACAGAATAAAGTAAGCAGAATCAGGATTATAATGTTTATCATGACTAAAAAATATAAATGGAAAGAACAAATAAAATTCAGTGCTAAATGATTTTGATGGTCAAGAAGGGTGACCCTAAAGAAAAGTTGATAATATACATCTCCTTTAGAAATACTGGTGATCTTACAGATAGTAGTTTCATTTGAATAAACCAAGTTATAGGGGGCAATGAGTGGGTTCTAAGGGAAAAGGAGAAGTAAGCAGAATCAATTTATTAGGAGTCTAGCTGTGAAAGTTAAGAGGGCTACAGAATTACAGTTTGAAAAGACTGCAAGATTAAGTGAAGGTTATGATTTTTTTTTTTAAGGGTGGAATAGATCTCAGAATATTTTTTATGCAGCCCTAGGGGATTCATGGTGACACACAAGTTAGGCAAAAGGACATATTCCCAGAGAAGGGATAATAATAATAATAATAATAATAATAATAATAATAATAATAATAATAACTGAAATTTATTATACCTTAAAATTCATGATGAATGACTTTTATTGTCTCAATAAAATAAAATAGTAAAGGGGCAGTTAGGTGGCAAAGTAGATAGAATCCCAGCCCTGAATTCAGGAGGACCTGAGTGCAAACCTGATCTCAGACACTTAACACTTCCTGGCTGTGGGACCCGGGACAAGTTATGTTAAGTAACTTTTGCCTCAGCCAAAATAAAATACTAAAGTAGCAAAGATTTGTGGGAGAGAGGATGAAATTGGCTTCTGGAGAGAAAAGATATAACTGCAGAGGCAAATTGAACTGAAACTTAATCAAATAAACATTTTGCTATGTCAAAATGAGGGCACAATTGATATTAGACAACAAACTTGTCATGAACTCAGCTGATATACATGGACATATCATATTCAACATGTCCAAAATAGAACTCATTATCTTCTGTCCTAAATTCCTTCCTCCTCCTAAGTTTTCTTTTTCTGTCAAGGAAGGCTACCACTATTCTTCCATTCATCCATTTGCAAACAATGTATCAGATATCATTCAATTACTTCTTATTTATTCCTATCTCTTTCTATAATTGTCAAATCTTGTTGATTCTGCACTTAATATCCTTAACATCAGTTCCCTTTTCTCTATATAGGCAATAACCATCTTAATTCAGACTTTTATAACCTCTCACCTGTAAGATATCAATAGTCTCCAAATTGGTCTCTTTGCATTGTTTTTTTGTTTTTTTCTTCTCTGATCCCTCTTGCACAGAGCAATCAAATTGTTATTCTTAAGACACATATTTATTTCACTCACTTGCTCATGAAGCTTCAAGGGTTCCTTTAAGATAAAATCTCTTTGTGATAAAATCTAAAACTCCTCTTTGGCATTTAAAACTCTTCATAATGCAGCTTCATTTCTTCTTTTCATTATTCTTTGTGCTCCATTTACTATTTCTTCTTTCCCCTAAACAATATTCCACTTCCTGACTAAAACCTTTTACAAAATCTGTCTCTCATGCCCAAAATATTTTATCTACTCGTTTCCACCTTTGGAACCTCTAAGACATCTTAAGGTTCATTTCAAGTCCAATTTCTTTCAAAGATCTTTTCCTGATTCCCTACATCCCTTTTACCCTGTGTCCCCTCCAAAGCCCACCCCAGTCCATTGTATTTATATTGCATATGTATGTACTCATCTATAAACACTTTATAGTAGAATGTAAACTCCTTGAGGATAGGCAATGTCTCCCTTTTATGTTTGTAGTTCTGGTACTTAAATTATTGTCTAGCATACCATAGGTATTTAAAGAATGATTGTTGATTAGTTTGAACAAATAATTGTTGTCTAAGATGACAGAAAAGATGATGACAAATATCGGAGGGAGGGGATGTGGGAAAAGTAGGACACTAATGCATTGTTGGTGGAGTTGTGAACTGATCCAACCATTCTGCACAACAAATTGGAACTATCCCCAAAGAGCTATCAAACTGTGCATACCCCTTGATCCAAAGGTGTCTACTGGATCTGAATCCCAAAGAGATCATAAAAAAAGGAAAAAGGATCCACATTTGCAAAAATGTTTATGGCAGCCCTTTTTTGTCAGTGACAAGGAACTGAAAACGGAGTGCATATCCATCAGTTGGGGAATAGCTGAATAAGTTATGGTATATAAATGTGGTGGAATACTATTGTCCTATAAGAAGCCATCTACAGGCTGATCTCAGAAAGACCTGGAGAGACTTGCATGAGCTGATGCTGAGTGAAGTGAATAAAATCAAGAGAACATTTGTATACAGCAACAACAAGGTGATGTGATCAATTCTGATTCACCTGGCTTTTTTTTAACAATGAGGTGATTCAGGCCAATTCCAATAGACTTGTAAGGAAGAGAGCCCTCTGCATCCTGAAAAAAAAATATGGGGACTGACTGTGGATGACAAAATAGTATTTTCATCTTTTTGGTTATTCTTTGCTTGCTTTTTTTTCTCCTTTTTTCCTCTTTTTTGATCTGATTTTCTTGTGCAGGATGATAAATTTGGAAATATGTTTAGAAGAATTACACATGTTTAACCTATCCAAGCAATCCAATGATTGCTTCTATCTAGGGAAGGGCATGAGGGAAGAGAGGAAGAAAATTTTAGAGCACTGGTTTTGTGAGGGTGAATGTTAAAAATTGGTTTTGCATGTGTTTTGAAAATAAAAACTATTAATAAAAACTTTTAAAAAGTAAATTATTGTTGTTTTAAATTCTCTGGAAATAACCCATTTTGCTTGCCACTTTTACTTTTGAAGAACTTTAAATATATGATCCTTACTTGAACCCTATAAGGTAGATAGGGAAGTAATTTTGTACCTTAATAGTTCTCAATAGCAGGTGAAGAGCTGGGTGTGACCCAGGGGCAAGTCTCTAAACATGTCTGGACCTCAAAGGAATCTTAAACTTTAAGTTACAGAGAAGATGCTGACTAACATTTGTAGATGGACCCTCTTCATCTGAGAGTTCCTTGTATGATCAAAATCATAGTTCCCATCCTATCTCTGTCCTACAAATAGGGAAAATGAGGTTCAGAGAAGACAGATTTTTACCCACTTTTACACACCCAATAAATTTAAGTAAGTGTCCCAAATAAAAAGACTGAAGTCTTTTGAATTCAATGCTATTTCTTTTCTGTTTCCTTCTACTTCAACACACCACAGTGCCTGTAACAATGGGATATTAGATATGACCTTTTTTCCCCCTGGAAATGGTTCATAAACTTTCTCTGGGTTTTGTATGGGGATAACTGACTGAAAAGAATGCCTAGGTTACATCTTTGTTTCCCAGGGAGTTGGACTTCAGTTCATTTGTTTGGTGTGCTTATAATTAATCACAATGTAAGCTCTGTTTGCCTTAGGAAGAATGAATCAGACCATTAATAGACTTGTGGCCTTTTGTTGATAGTTTTTTATTTCTTATCATCTCTAGGCCATCTCTATAATAAACAGTGGTTAGCCACCTTTTCCTCTGTGTTCCTGACAACAGTTATCATAGTAGCATTTATCTATCCTGAAAGACTTGGACATAATAGAGTTAACCAGTATTTATTAAAGAATATATGTTGTTGCACAAAGATTTTTTTTTTATTTTTATTTTTTATTTTTAAATTTTTTTTATTATATATATATATATATTTTATAATATTATCCCTTGTATTCATTTTTCCAAATTACCCCCCCTTCCTTATTCCCTCCCCCCGACGACAGGCAATACCATACATTTTACATGTGTTACAATATAGTCTAAGTACAATACATGTGTGTGAATATCATTTTCTTGTTGCACAATAAACATTAGAATCCAAAGGTACATGCAACCTGGGCAGACAGATATTAGTGCTAACAATTTACATTCCCCTCCCAGTGTTTCTTCTCTGGGTGTATCTACCTCTGTCCATCATTGATCAACTGGAAGTGAGTTGGATCTTCTTTATGTTGAAGATTTCCACTTCCATCAGAATACATCCTCATACAGCATTGTTGTTGAAGTATACAGTGATCTTCTGGTTCTGCTCATTTCACTCAGCATCAGTTGATTTAAGTCTCTCCAACTCTCTCTGTATTCCTCCTGCTGGTCATTTCTTACTGAGCAATAATATTCCATAACCTTCATATACCACAATTTACCCAACCATTCTCCAACTGATGGACATCCATTCATCTTCCAGTTTCTAGCTACAACAAAAAGAGCTGCCACAAACATTTTGGCACATATATGTCTCTTTCCGCTCTTTAGTATTTCTTTGGGATATAATCCCAGTAGTAGCGCTGCTGGGTCAAAGGGTATGCACAGTTTGATAACTTTTTGGGCATAATTCCAGATTGCTCTCCAGAATGGCTGGATTCGTTCACAACTCCACCAGCAATGTATTAGTGTCCCAATTTCCCCACATCCCCTCCAACATTTGTCATTATTTGTTCCTGTCATCTTAGCCAATCTGACAGGTGTGTAGTGGTATCTCAGAGTGGTCTTAATTTGCATTTCTCTGATCAGTAGTGATTTGGAACACTCTTTCATGTGAGTGGATATAGTTTCAATTTCTTCCTCTGAGAATTGTCTGTTCATATCCTTTGACCATTTATCAATTGGAGAATGGTTTGGTTTCTTATAAATTATGGTCAGTTCTCTATATATTTTGGAAATGAGACCTTTGTCAGAACCTTTGTTTTTAAAAATATTTTCCCAATTTGTTACTTCCCTTCTAATCTTGTTTGCATTAGTATTATTTGTACAGAAACTTTTTAGTTTGATGTAATCAAAATCTTCTATTTTGTGATCAATAATGATCTCTAGTTCTCCTCTGGTCATAAATTCCTTCCTCCTCCACAAGTCTGAGAAGTAGATTATCCTCTGTTCCTCTAATCTATTTATTATCTCCCTCTTTATGCCTAAATCATGGACCCATTTTGATCTTATCTTGGTATATGGTGTTAAGTGTGGATCCATATCTAATTTCTGCCATACTAATTTCCAGTTTTCCCAACAATTTTTTCCGAATAATGAATTTTTATCCCTAATGTTGGAATCTTTGGGTTTGTCAAAGATTAGATTGCTATAGATGTACCCTTTTTTGTCCTTTGTATCTAATCTGTTCCACTGATCTACCGGTCTATTTCTTAGCCAATACCAAATGGTTTTGGTGACTGCTGCTATATAATATAGCTTTAGATCAGGTACACTTAGACCACCTTCCTCTGAGTTTTTTTTCATTAGTTCCCTTGCAATTCTTGACCTTTTATTCTTCCATATGAATTTTGTTGTTATTTTTTCTAGGTCATTAAAATAGTTTCTTGGGAGTCTGATTGGTATAGCACTAAATAAATAGATTAGTTTGGGGAGTATTGTCATCTTTATTATATTCGCTCGGCCTATCCAAGAGCACTAAATGTCTTTCCAATTATTTAAATCTGATTTTATTTTTGTGGCAAGTGTTTTGTAATTTTTCTCATATAATTCCTGACTTTTCTTTGGTAGATGGATTCCCAAATATTTTATACTATCAACATTTGTTTGGAATGGAATTTCTCTTTGTATCTCTTGCTGTTGCATTTTGTTAGTGATATATAAAAATGCCGAGGATTTATGTGGATTTATTTTGTATCCTGCCACTTTGCTGAAATTTTGAATTATTTCTAGTAGCTTTTTAGCAGAGTCTTTGGGGTTCTCTAAGTATACCATCATGTCATCTGCAAAAAGTGATAGTTTAATTTCCTCATTTCCTACTCTAATTCCTTGAATCTCTTTCTCGGCTCTTATTGCCGAGGCTAGCGTTTCTAGTACTATATTGAATAGTAATGGTGATAGTGGGCAACCTTGTTTCACTCCTGATCTTACTGGGTAAGGTTGCAGTTTATTTCTATTGCATATTATGCTTACTGACGGTCTTAAATATATACTCCTGATTATTCTAAGGAATAATCCATTTATTCCTATACTCTCAAGAGTTTTTAGTAGGAATGGATGTTGGATTTTGTCAAATGCTTTTTCTGCATCTATTGAGATGATCATATGGTTCTTATTAATTTGATTATTAATATGGTCAATTATATTAATAGTTTTCCTAATATTAAACCAGCCCTGCATTCCTGGAATAAATCCTACTTGATCATAGTGTATTATCTTGGAGATGATTTTCTGAAGTCTTTTTGCTAATATCTTATTTAAGATTTTAGCATCAATATTCATTAAGGAGATTGGTCTATAATTTTCTTTCTCAGTTTTCGATCTACCAGGTTTAGGTATCAGTACCATGTCTGTGTCATAAAAGGAATTTGGTAGGACTCCTTCATCCCCTATTTTTTCAAATAATTTATATAACATTGGGGCTAATTGTTCTTTAAATGTTTGGTAGAATTCACATGTGAATCCATCTGGCCCTGGGGATTTTTTCCTGGGGAGTTGATTAATAGCTTGTTCTATTTCTTTTTCTGAAATGGGACTATTTAAGCAATTTATCTCCTCCTCTGTTAATCTAGGGAGCCTATATTTTTGGAGGAAGTCATCCATTTCACTTAAGTTATCAAATTTATTGGCATAAAGTTGGGCAAAGTAACTCCTTATTATTTCTCTAATTTCCTCTTCATTGGTGGAAAGATCCCCCTTTTCATTTGTAAGACTATCAATTTGATTTTCCTCTTTCTTTTTTTTGATCAAATTTACCAAAGGTTTATCTATTTTATTGGCTTTTTCATAAAACCAACTCTTGGTTTTATTTATTAATTCAATAGTTTTTTTACTTTCAATTTTATTGATTTCTCCTTTTAATTTTTGTATTTCGAGTTTAATTTTTGGTTGGGGGTTTATAATTTGGTCTTTTTCTAGCCTTTTAAGTTGTAAGCCCAATTCGTTAATCTTCTCTTTCTCAATTTTCTTCAAATAAGCCTCTAAAGATATAAAATTTCCCCTTATTACCGCTTTAGCTGCATCCCAAAGATTTTGATATGATGTCTCATCATTATCATTATCTTGGGTGAAATTGTTAATTGTTTCTATAATTTGCTCTTTCACCCAGTCATTCTTTAAGATGAGATTATTCAGTTTCCAATTACTTTTTGGTCTATTTACCCCTAACTTTTTACTGAATGTAGCTTTTATTGCATTGTGATCTGAGAAGAAGGCATTTATTATTTCTGCCTTCCTACATTTAATTTTGAGATCTTTATGTCCTAGTATATGGTCAATTTTTGTATAGGATCCATGAACTGCTGAGAAGAAAGTATATTCCTTCCTATTGCCATTCAGTTTTCTCCAAAGGTCTATCATACCTAGTTTTTCTAATGTTCTATTTACTTTTTTAATTTCTTTCTTGTTTGTTTTGTGGTTTGATTTGTCTAAATCTGAGAGTGCAAGGTTGAGATCTCCCACTATTATAGTTTTACTGTCTATTTCTTCTTGCAGTTCTCTTAACTTTTCCTTTAGAAAGTTAGATGCTATACCACTTGGTGCATATATGTTTAGTATTGATATGGCTTCATTATTTATGCTACCTTTCAGTAGGATATAGTTTCCTTCCTTATCTTTTTTAACGAGATCTACTTCTGCTTTTGCTTGATCTGAGATAAGGATAGCTACCCCTGCTTTTTTGGCTTTACCTGAAGCATAATAGGCTCTGTTCCAACCCACAAAGATTTTTTTAAAGTACATTTCTGGAAAGTGGATTCTCATTTCTGAATTTCTTATAAAGTTATACATGTGAAATTAATTACCTGCTCCCTTCTCCCCTCCCTAAATTCATTTGGAGTTCTGGAACCTGAGATTAAATCCTGGCTTTATCTTTTACCATTGATTACACATGTGATCTTTTGGGGCCTCCATTTCTTTATCTGTAAAATAACATAATTGTACTAAATGACTGTTCTAAACCTGGGATCCTAAAAAGCACTCAGAAAGTTCCTCCTATGTGCCAGGAATTCCACATGCTGAGGATAGACTACCCCAAGATAGAAATGGAATAGTCTCTATTCTCAAAAAGCTTATATTCTTTCATAGTTAGCTCATAAAAGGCCAAGGTCTCCTGATGCATCTGGGTTATCAACAGGTATCTTGATGACCTATGTCTTATTACTGGACCCCAGTGACTCTGGAGGAAAGAGTGAAGCTGATGACTTTTCCCAGCCCAGCCTCAATGAAATCCCATTAATTTCCTAGTCAAGACATCACTTTTCTGATGTCATTGGTTCTCTTTGAAGGACAAACAACAACAATTCTTTCATAGGGAATATGTATACATGCAGAAAAATAAATACAAAGGAGTTTGGGAAGAGATGAGGGAAGGCTTATTAGAGAAGATACTAAATTGGAACTGGAGCTGAATATTTAACAAAGAATTGGATTCATTTAAAGCATGGGAGATAAGAGGATTGTAATCAATCAACATTAATTAAGCACCTACTATATGCAATGTATGGATATTCTTGCTAATATTTGGGGATGTTTGTTCTATTTTAACTCATGTGTTCTCCACAACTACTTACAAGAGCTTGGTCTCATTATTCAGAAAGGTCAAGTGGATGGTGAATGTATGTTGATTAAATTAAAGCATATGCTTAGATAGGCAACTTAATAGACTTTGTTAATCAACAAGTAGACTTGGGATTTATGAAGGATGTATGAAGGGACAATAAATTGAGCCAAAGTTAAGCAGAATAAGAGTGAAATATATTTCCTTTAGGAAATTATAAAGCTAGTTTAATAACCTTGAACTTCTCTGAGAAAAAACTTATATTTTAATATTTATCTTCTCCCAGTGTTATTATATCACTATGAGAGATGGAATATAGTAGTCTGGAGAACTGAAAAGAAATATCACTGAAAGGGGTAACATGGGAATAACAAATGAGAAGCTTTGAAGAATAGGGATAAACAGTGTCATCAGGAAAATGAATAATAAAAAAAAGAGGTCCAATCACATAGACCACAAAGTGAGGGTAAGAGGTTATGGGTACCTGACAACATCAGAAAAAAATAAGGAAGGCCACCAGTTTTTTGTGGGTGGTGATTCTGTAGCAAACTTTGGGGAGACCAAAGTTAAGAGTTACATAGGATATACAGGTAAGGAACAGATTAATCTGCATCATTGTTGAGATCATCGATATTGATGAAACAGCTGTCTTTGAACCTCTGAGTATTTAATTGTTTTATTCTTAATACAATATATAATGACCTAACATTACTTAGTTTTCTTCAGGGAGGAATAGAGTAGGAATGGGGTCTCAAAGAATTATTATGAATAGTTTAAAACTGAAGTTTAAAAGTTTTTTAGTGTGGCATTTTGGGGGCCATCTGTCTTACTTGCCCAAGGTAAATCAGATAACTAAATGACAATTAGAGCAATGCAGGAAAAGGCAAAGCCAGGTAAAAAACTACTCAGTTTGAAGAGATCATTGATAATCTTTTAAAGGTGAGTTTTTCCAGAAAAGTGTGATTTAAAGGTAGATTTCTAAGAAGTAAGTGGGTGGTGAGGAAGTAGAGTCTGTGAGATTAGTCAACTCAAGGAGTTTGGCAGTAGAAAGGCGGTGAGATATAGGTTGATAGTTCAAAGGGGTGGCTATGTCAAGTGAAGGTTTTTAAAGGATGGAGGAGACATGAACATGTTTGTGGTAGTTATGAGTAAGTAAGAAACCAGAGATAAGATAGAGATAGAAGATAAAAGAGGAAAAATGAAAGACGAGCAAACTCTAGGTGAGTTAATCAGTTAGGAACTAGCATCACTTTTTTTTTCCCCCCTCAGGGACATCTTGGGAAGCTCACTTCCTCAAAACCTGCAGAACGCTGTCCACTCTTTCCCCTCATCATTCCCTAAAGTGGATTTCTCCCCTCCCATTCTCCAAAAAGGATTGTTCTTACCTCATATGATTGTTATGATAATCAAATGAGATATTGTGTAAAATGTGTATAATAAGAATGCAAAAGAAATAATGATCATCAATGATGGACAGAATCAGCCATACCCAGAGAAGGAACACTGGGAAATGAGTGTGAACTGTTTGCATTTTTGTTTTTCTTCTTAGGTTATTTTTACCTTTTGAATCCAATTCTTCCTGTGCAACAAGAGAACTGTTCGGTTCTGCACACATATATTGTATCTAGGATATACCATAACATATTTAACATATATAAAACTGCCTGCCATCTAGGGGAGGGGGTGGAGGGAGAGAAGGGAAAAGTCTGAACAGAAGTGAGTGCAAGGGATAATGTTGTAAAAAATTACCCATGCATATGTACTGTCAATAAAAAGTTGTTAAAAATAAATAAATAAATTTAAACATAAAAAAGAAATAATGATCATTCTTATTAGATCATTAATGTTATTGTCATTTTTACCTTGCTCATCATATTTTTCTATTTTCAACCCCTTCCACTTTCAAATTCCTTGTCTTTCACAATTCTTCAACCTAAGTGCCATGACCACTGTCCACAATCTCTCTTAACCATGGATTGGTTATAATATAAACATCCCCTTCAACTCGCCTCTCCACCCCCACTCAACTGAATTTGCCTGAGATTCAAGAAGTCCTAGTAATGACTCTGGAGAATGGAATGCAAGAGATCAAGGGGCAGAAATAGAGAGATTAGTCTCTCTCTGTGTGTGTGTGTGTGTGTGTGTGTGTGTGTGTGTGTGTGTGTGTGTGTGTGTAGGGACATTTGTGGTTGCAAAGACTTGCCCAAGGTCACACGTCTAATAATGGTTAAATGTCTGAAGCCAGACTTGAACCCAGGTCTTTTTTACTTCAGGCCTGGTACCTATCCCCTATACTATCTAGCTGATCTTTGGAGAGGTTAACCTGAACAAGAAGAAGGCTTCATCTGATCCTACAGATGCAAAATTGGACTTGGAGTCAGTAAGACCTGTGTTAGAATTCTGCTTCAGACATTTACTATGTGAGTTAAGAATCTGAGCAAATCATTAATCTCTTTCAGTCTCAAATTCTTCATCTGTAAAATAGGAATAATAATGCCATTTATCTCACAGAGTTGCTCTGAAGATCAACTGAGATAATGCACACTAAGTGCCTTGCAAATCTATTATTATTAGAGACTAGAGAAAAAGACAAAAAAATATTAAGATGGAAAGAGATTTTCAGTAGAATAAGATAGATGACAGATGGTGGGTAGCCTTGGTTTTTTCAAGAAAATTAGAAGAGAGTTCATGAGATGAGAGAACAGTATTTCAATGGAAGTATTGAGGAAAGAAGAGAAGGCTGGAATGAGTATTCCATGGAGCTTGACTGGAGAGCCAGTCAGCAAAGAATAAAAGGATTATCTTGCAGTAAAGGGACACTTTAAAAAAAAAAAAAAGTATTTTATTTTTCCAAATACATGCAAAGATAGTTTTCAACAGCCACCTTTATAAAACCTTGTGTTCCAAAATTTTCTCCCTCTCCCCTTCCCAACCCCTTCCCTGAGAAATCAAGCAAACCAATATAGGTTAAGCATGTGCAATTCTTCTGAAGATATTTCTATATTCGTCATGCTGCACAAGAAAAATCAGATTAAAAGTGAAAAAAATGAGAAAGAAAAAAAGACATTCAAACATCAACAATAAAAAGGTAAAAATACTATGTTTTGATCCACATTTAATATCCATAGTTTTCTCTCTGGATGTGGATGACACTTTTCCATCACAAATCTGTTGAAATTAGTCTGAAACACCTCATTGTTGAAAAGAGCCCAAGACCATCAGTTGATGCACATAATCTTGCTCTTATGTACACTGTTCTCCCGTTTCTGCTCACTTCACTCAGCATCAATTCATGAAAGTCTTAGCAGGCCTTTCTGAAATTAGCCTGCTCATCATTTCTTATAGAACAATAATATTCCATTACCTTCATGTATTCTAACTTATTCAGCCATTCCCCAACTGATGAACTTCACTCAATTTCCAGTTCCTTTCCATTACCAAAAAATGACTGCTACAAACATCGTTGCACATGTGGGTCCTTTTCCCTTTTGTATGAGCTCTTTGGTATAGAGCCAGTAAAGACACTGCTAGATCATAGGATATGCAGAGTTTTATACCTTTTGGGCACAGTTCCAAATTGCTCTCCAGAATGGTTCCTTCATTTCACAACTTCACCAACAATGAACTAATATCCCAGTTTTTCTACATGCCCTCTAACACTTATTATTTTTTTCTGTCATTTTAACCAATCTGAGAGGTGTGAATTGGCAAAGGTACACTCTTGATGCTAAATAATACAAACTGTAGAATTTAATGAACATGTTGTACATACAATATTAAGTCACACTGGAACATAAATTCAGACTGTATCTGATGGGATTGTCTCACTGATTTGGAGCAGAGTCAACTTGGCAACATTTTAGACAGTAGGAATGGGAAGTAACGTAATCATCCTAAAAAGAAAAAATAAGCTGCAACCAGGTTGTAAAGGATTTTAAAGGCTTTTTGCATTTTATCTCAGAGACAATAGTGAGCTGTTGAAGCTTCTAGAGTTAGGGAATAATAGGATTAGACCTTTGCTTCCTGAAGACTTCTTTGGTAGCTCTGTAGATAATGTATTTGAAAAAGACAGAAGTTGATTCTAAGGAGGCCATTTAAGAAATCATTTGGGGAAGCTAGGTGGTGCAGTGGATAGAGAGCATCAACCCTGAAGTCAGGAGGACCTGAGTCCAAATCCCTAAATTTCAGACACTTAACACTCCTTAGTTGTGTGGTCAGTTAACCCCAATTGCCTCAGTGGAAAAAAAAAAAAAAGATTTTTTTAAGTTCTAAAAGAAACTTACAAGTTATTTTTAAGTTACATAAAAAAGTTATTGTAATTGTATAGGTGACAGGTGATGGGGACAGAATCAGGATGGTGGCTCTGTGACACAAGGAAAATGGCCAGATGAGATGGTGTAGAGGTGAGAATGTATTTGGGGGAATAGGCATTTATATAGTACCAATTATGTACCAGCCAAGTGCTAAGCATTTTGTAAATATCTTATTATTATACTATTATTACCACCAATTTACATTTAAGGAAATTGAGGGAAACAGAGGTGTTGAGTGACTTTCTCAGTCACTAATACTCTCTCTCTCTCAGATCTAATACTTCATCTACTGGGCTACTTGGCTATTTCTTAAGAGAAAAAATTCTGAATATTTTAATATAGGTAGATGGTATAGAGTCTGTACTAAGGGAGATAAAGAAGTAGTTAAGGAACAAGCACAATAGCTTAAAACTGGTTAAGAAAACCACAAGGAAGTGGTCAATTCTGAGAGACAATTAGAAACTAGTCAAATGTCAGAGGAACAAACTGACTCATAGTCTGTTTCTCTAACCTGTTTCGAAATCCTTTTCAAAACCAACTAATTAATTCACCTGTCATACTCTGACCCTAAATTTCTGTGAAACAATTCTTTAAAATGTCAACATGCTCCTTGGCAGGTGACAAAATTAACAAATACATGAATGCATGAATGAGCATGCTTAAAAGAAGAGGAACTACCATCATAAACTACCATGCTTTTTTTTTTTTTTTTTCTCTCTCTCAGTAATAAAAGGACCAGCTCCCAAAGTGTTTGCAGAGGAGGAGGGGATGGATGATCCCTTTAAAGTGCTGATTGAGGACCTTGTAGGCAGAGAGATAGTGGCAGTTGTAGACCAAAAAAATTGGAGAGGATGGATAGAAGAGTATGATAAATATGTTTTTAGAACCCTTATCCCTTCCCATCTCTTTGTGTCTCCTACCATAGACACCCTTCAGATTAGGATGAGATAGTTGGAAAGAGGATTGTTTTTGGAGTCAGAAAACTTGAGTTCCATTCTGACCCTTAATTTCCTCATCTGTAAAATGGCAACAATAAAACATGCAGTGCTACTTCAGCTAAGGGTTGATGGAGGCAGTGAATAGAGGGCTGGGCCTGGAATCAGGAAGACTTATCTTCCTAACATCAAATGCAGCCTTAGACACTCACTTACTGTGACGCTGGACATTTGCCTCGATTTTCTCATCTGTTAAATGAGCTGGAGCAGAAAACAGCAAACCACACCAGGCCAAACTGGTTTGGTAAACTCCAAACATGGAAAAGAAGAGTTGGGCACAATTGAAAAATGTTTAAACCACACCAACAACGGCCTACCTCAAAAGGTTATTGTTTTAAGAAAAATACAATCCCCCATTTGTTTTACTTCAGAGATGACTCTCAATCCCCTATCTCCAAGCCTTTGAATTGACTGAAACCTCTTCTTAGAAGAATGTTTTTAAATGTATGAAATGAAACATATAGAATTACAAAGGAAACAAATTATATTGAAATATAGCTATCAAATTAAAAACAACAACAATTTTTCAGGTTAAAAGACTGTTTATTTTTAAGCTTTCTATTTTCAAAATATATACTTAGATAGTTTTCAACATTCACCCTTGTAAAATCTTATGTTCCAAATTATTTTTCTCCCTCTCTTCCCCCCACCTCTCCCCTAGATAGCAAGTGATCCAATATATGTTAATTATGTGCAATTCTTCTAAATATATTTCCACAGTTATCATGTTGTACAAGAAAAATCAAATCAAAAAAGGAAAAAAATGAGAAAGAAAACAAAATGCAAGCAAATAACAACAAAATAAAAATTTTAATACTATATTGTGATCCACACTTAATCCTCACAGTCCTCTCTTTAGATTAGATGGATTCTCTCCATCACAAGAATATGGGAACTGGCCTGAATCATCTCATTGTTGAAAAGAGCCATCCATCAGAATTGATCATCATATAATCTTGTGGTTGCTCTGTATCATGTTTTCTTGGTTCTACTCACTTCACTTAGCATCAGTTCATATAAGTCTCTCCAGTTCTTTCTGAAATCATCCTGTTGATAGCTTCTTATAGAACAATAATATTCCATAATATTCTGAATTCAAAGCTATCCTCAGACACTCACTAGCTATGTACTCCTAGGCAAGGCACTTAACCCTGTTTGTCTCAGTTCTTCATTTGTATAATGACCTGGAAAAGGAAATGACAAACCACTCCAGTATCTTTACCAAGAAAATCCCAAATGAGACACAAAGAACTGGCACAATTGAAATGACTGAACAACAATAAAAAATTCTCTATGTTTAGCATAATGTCTGGTTAATTAATAACTAGGAAGAATTATAGCAAGGTAAACTATTATGCAGCAAGGTGAGCTATTATGCAGCAAATGTACTGAACAAATTTTTATCAAGTGTCTGTTATGTACCTGAGATGGGGATGACCTAATGGGGGGAGGCACCTAGAATGACATAATGGAGGGGGGGTACCAGAAAGGCTCCTGATATTCTCAAAGACCTTTATCCCATCAAACATTAAGAGGGAATGATTATAGCCTGAGATCTAAGATACAAAACCTTTATCCTATCAAATCTTAAGAGGAATGGTTATAAACAGAGGCAGAGTAAAAAGTAGGACAATTAGGGAAACTGGGTCAGGACATTAAAAGGGAACTGTGGCACTACATTCATAATAAATCCTTTTTTTGTTTTTTTTCCTTGAGAGTCTCTGATTTTGATTTGAGTAAATGTCACTGTCCCACACACTATATATTTATCCTTTATTTTTCAAACTTTTTATTTAAAAAAAATTTAAGTTAATAAATTATTATTTATTTTTTAGATTAGCTATATGACTTTTTAAAAAATTATTTTCCCCAGTAACATGCAAAAAATTTTAATTTGTTTTTTAAATTTTGAGTTCCAGATGCTCTTCTTTCTCCCCCTCCCTCCCTTCGTTGAGCTTTTTATCTTTCCCTCACGGATGCCCTATTCCTAATTGAACAGCAAAACAAAACCCATAAAATATGCATAGTCTACCAAAGCAAATTTCCACATTACTTGGATGCAAAAATGTCTCGTTCTGCATTTTAAGTCCATCAACATTTGCAGGAGATGAATGGCAAGTTTCATCTTTAGCCCTCAGGAATCATGCTTTATCACTACATTAATCAGAGTTCTAGTCATTCAAAGTTGTTTTTCTCTATAACTTTGTCATCATGTAAATTGTTCTTTTGATTTAATTCACTTCCCTCAGCACAAATTCATTTGTCTTTCCAATTTCTTCTGAAGCTTTCTATTTTATAATTTTTTATGGTATAATAATATCCCATTTCATTCATATTCCATAATTTGTTAAGCCATTCCCTAATATAAAGACATTCTGCTAATTTCTAGTTTTTGCCTACTATGAAAAGAACTGCCATAAATATTTATGTACATACAGATCCTTTCCCCTTTTTTTGGATCACTCTGTGGTATAGGTCTAAAGGGATACATATAATCTAATGACTTTTCGAACATAGCTCCAAATTGCTTTCTAGAATGATTCATTTATAAATCAGTCCACAGTGCACCAAAGCATCTACTTTCCTTCAAGCTTTTTTTTTTTTTTTTTTGGGTCATGGCTGTTAGGTACTCCAGTGATACATAGAATATTTCTCTTTGATCTATTTCCTGCCTTAGTTGGGGGGTTTTATGACATAATTTTATTTCTTCCATTGTTTTCAGTCTTTTGACTTTGTTTTAATAGTTCTTTTTGTCTCATTGAGAGAATAACTTTGTTTTGTTTTAGGGAATCTATTACTTGGGTAAGGTTTTGTACCTCTTGTGCTGTCATTGATGTTCTTTCCAAGTCTCCTCTTCATAACCCTCATTTCTTTCCCAATTCTTTCTTCTAGTACTCTCATTCTATTTATAATATAATTTTAGCCTCTTTTTAAAAAACTCTTTCATTAGTCTTCTAGGAATTCTAATTGAGCTTATGAACAAGTTTTTTTTTTTTTTTTTTAACTTCCTTATAGGAGTTGTTTAGTGATTTTATTCTCTTGTGTTTGGGGCATTCATGCCATCATAATAGCTCTTTATTTTTGTGTATTTGTTGTTTGCTTACTTATTCTTCTATTCTTACTTCCTGCATTGAGACTTTGGGTTATAGATAGGTTCTATACACTTCTGATGAAATTCTAGGGGTCTTGTATGGTCCTAGTCTGTTTTATCTGCTTTACTGCTGATAGACTTAAAGTTAAGCTGCAATCTTCTTCTGCTCCCCAAGTCTGAATCCAAGAACCTCTCTTCTGGTTTGGAAGGATAGCAGTATAACAACTCTCTTCTGTTTTTAGGGTCTGGCTCTCAGATCCCAACGCACATCTATCACCATCACCCAGTTTTTGCTCTGATCACTTTTGTAGGTTGGATTTGTGATCTTGTGCTGAAAAGAAAAATGTCCCTCTGTGCTTTTTTCTTTAGATTTCTAATCATTACTTGGCCTGGCTCTTATCTGTAATCCTTGTTGGAGTATTCATTAGGGGAGCTGTGCTGTACTACTTTCTTACATTTGATTTCTTCAATGGTACCTTATGCTATGATATGGCATATGCTAGGTGTTAGATTAGAAAGACAAAAAAGAAAAGAAGAAGAAAAAAAAGAAAAGGAAAGAAAGAAAAGAAACATCCTCTGCCTTCTAAGAGCTCACTTTTGATAATGGTTGGGATACAACCTTATTTCAGGATTCTGAGGAGGAAATGAGAAAGAAGAAAGGAGACAGGAGAGATGTTATAGAAATGCATGGAAGACAGAATGTTGAGTATAGGAAACAGATGATATGGTTATGTCACACAGCATGGGAAGAGGAAGGATTAAAAAATTAAAGTTGGAGCCACCTACCTTATGGAGGGCCTCATATCAGATTGAGGAATTTGTACTTTATCTTTGAGTTATTCATTTTCCTCTGGAGGTTTTTGGACAAGGGTTTAAACATCAAGACCTGTGCCTTAGGAATATTATTTAGATAGCTATTTGTAGGAGAATCTAGATTGAGAAAAGATAAGTAGTAGAGAGAACAGTTTGGAAGCTACTATGATAGTTCAGAAGACTGGGAACAAGGGTCTGAATTAGAGTGTTAACTGTGTGAGTGGGAAGAGCGGGACAAGGGTAAAAGTTGTAATGTAGAATTGGTCTTATTTGTTGTTTGCTGTTCATTTTTGAAGAAGACCAATGACATTATAGGTGATGTCTTGGCTTACGTGTGAATTGGATTTAAGTAAGGCAGAGTTGTGCAAAGTCATCAGACTCATTCTCTCTTCCAGAGTGAAGATCCAGAGGCAAAATCAAAGTCAGGCTGATGAGCACCAGCCTGCAATAACAGTGGGTAATCTTATCATCTTCAATATCTGATCAAATTTTAAGGGCTCCATAGTGCCTGCTTCAACCACTTTTGGGACTGTTAGAACAAATACAACTTAAGAGGAGATAGGATCTGAGAGATAAGAGGAATGGAGAAGAAAGTTAAGGATGACTACAAGCTCATAATCCATAGGATGGATTAAAAGTATAGTGATGTCTTTAATAAAAATAGATATATTTGGGGGAAGGCAAGTTTTGGGTAGAAAGATGGTTAATTCCATTTTGCACATGCTGATTTTCATGTACTGATGGACCATTAAGGTAGAGATAATGAAGAAGCAGTTGGTGATATAAAATGGAGTTCAGGGACAGAGATTTATCAACTTGGGAACCATTATTATCACATTTCTTTTAATTTTTAGATATTAAGTAATTAAAATTCAAAGTTGAACCTAAATGTTTTCATTCCAAATCCAATCTTCTTTCCACTTACTGAATATATGGGAGCTCATGAAAAAAACAAAAAAAGGCTGAGAAGAGACTCAAAGATTGTTACACCCAGGGCCCTTGAAATAAATCTCTAATAAATGTTTAACTATCCTCTCCCCTCCCCCCCAAGCCCTTAGTTCCCCCCCCCCCTAGATACATTCTTGCTGTACACTTTTTAGTTTAATTTGCATTATTAACATTTTCTCTATCATTTTCTTAAGTCTAAACAATCAGCAAAACAACAAATCAAATCCTGATTTGTAGCTTTACCTATTTCTAAGGTATAAATGCCCACACTAAAAATGTAACAATTCTTACTATCTGGTTGGAACTGATTCTAACACTCAGTTGCCACCAAGATATTAAAAGCAAGTGCGATTATATTTCTCCTACTAAAAATATCATTATTAATATTATTAGTTTAGAGAAAATACATATGAGTATAAACAGAGAAATAAAAATGTAGGTATACATGTGAGTATATATGCAAATAAACAAATACATGTTTATAACTAATTATAAATAAGCTAACATATATTATTTATAACTAAGCAACATATGTGAGTAAATATATTTCTGTAGGTGAATATCTACATAAATAAGTAAATATTCATACACTAAATATCCTTGTATATAAATATTCATAAGCAGACAGAGAAATATATGGATATATGTACTCAATATGTTTTTATTGATACAGGTACATGATCAAAAAAGGGTCAATATTTGTTCTAAATCTTAATTTCTTCTCCTTCCCCTCTTCTCCCATAGGAAATTGATCCCTATTGAATACCAAAGGATAATAACCTTCTTTTTCCTTTCAGAGAATACTAAAGCCAAACTTTCCTATATTTTACTCCCATGTATGTATCCATTATATGATAACTCTATTTCATGGGAGGAGATTCCCAGGTGTGCCATATGAAACAGAAGTTTTAGTTTGTTTCCTAATTAGATTATAGGATTTTTGGGATTCAGAGAAATTAATTGACATTTGTATAACTTCAAAGAGCTTTATCACATAAATCTTATAGACAACATGTAGATGAAATGGGCTATCTTTTTTTGTGATGAATTTCATTAAATTGATGATTGCTTTTAACAATGTAATTCTAAGCGTTGACCCCCAAAATCCAATGTTAAACTTTCATTCTTTTTTGATAGTATTTTATTTTTCCAAATATATGTAAAGATAGTTTTTTTTAAATAGCTTTTTATTTACAAGATATATGCATGGGTAATTTTTCAGTATTGATAATTGCAAAACCTTTTGTTCTAACTTTTCCCCTCCTTCCCTCCACCGCCTCCCCCAGATGGCAGGTTAAAAAGTATAAATTAAATACAATCTATGTATACATACCCATACAGTTATTTTGTTGTACAAAAAGAATCGAACTTTGAAATAGTGTACAATTAGCTTGTGAAGGAAATAAAAAATGCAGGCGGACAAAAATAGAAGGACTGGGAATTCTATGTAGTGGTTCATAGTCATCTCCCAGAATTCTTTCGCTGGGTGTAGCTGGTTCAATTCATTACTTCTCTATTGGAACTGATTTGGTTCATCCCATTATTGAAGAAGGCCACATCCATCAGAATTGATCATCATATAGTATTTTTGTTGAAGTATGTAAAAATAGTTTTCAACAGCCACCTTTTCAAAACCTTGAGTTCCAAATTTTTCTCCCTCTCCCCACACCCAACCCCTTCCCCAAGATAGCAAGAAAACCCATATGGGTTAAATTCTGGTAGATGTTTTGAATGAAAACAACTGCCATAATCATAGCTTGTACAACAGGGATACAGAGCTCCTTATGGATCAATTGTCTACACTTGTTATTGAAAGTAAATGTTCTTGCCTAGGAGAAAGCCCCAAGAAGCGGTAATTAGGGATCTAGTGGTTCCCAGCCCTTATTGAAGGTTTGTAAGAACTATTATTGATCTCTACTTATAGAAGCACAGATACTCCAGGCAAGGGAGAAGGGGAGAAAGGGAGGAAAGGAGGAAGGGAAGGAAGGAAGGAAGGAAGGAAGGAAGGAAGGAAGGAAGGAAGGAAGGAAGGAAGGAAGGAAGGAAGGAAGGAAGGAAGGAAGGAAGGAAGGAAGGAAGGAAGGAAGGAAGGAAGGAAGGAAGGAAGGAAGGAAGGAAGGAAGGAAGGAAGGAAGGAAGGAAGGAAGAGGGGAGAAAGGAAAGAAGGGAGAAAGGAAGGAAAGGAGGGAGGGAGGGAGGAAGGGAAGAAGAGGAAAATGGAGGAAGGAAGGAAGAAAAAAGAAGAAGGGAGGAAAGAAAAGAGGGAAGAGGGGAGGGAGAAAGGAAGGAAGGAAGTAGGGAGGGATAGCAAGTGAAAATGCTTGGAATTGAGAAATGAGAAGTTGTGTTCAAAGAAGGGCAAGTAGGACTATGGAACTGAATCACAGAATATGTAGAGAGAATTGAGCTGTAATAAGAATGGAAAGGTAAGAAGGGGGCAGATAATAGAGGTTTTTGAAAGCCAAGATCAAGAAAAGTTTTATATGAAACATGCTAAATCTGCACTATTTTTGTTCCTTTACCCATAAGTCCTTCACAGATTTCCTAATTCACTTGAGGTCTTACTCTAGTATTTTAATTTTTAACCACAGCATGTATACTAGTTATGATATATGCCATATATTCTCTTTGTTCTGTGAGAATTGAGTGGGGGTTTAGTTTCCACAGTTATGTGAAAATTGAATTAGAGAAATACAGAGAAATGAAACTTAAATTAGAAAAATGAAACCTAAGAAATTACACAGAACAAGAAAACAAAAATAAAAGAAAGGGGAAAATGTAATCAGGGTGAGAGATTCAAATTAATAAAAGAAAGGAAAATGCAATCAGGGGTGAGAAATTAAGAAATAAAAATTAAAAAGAGGAAAATGTAAGGTGGAGACTTAAAATAGCATTCCTGTAAGATGTAATTAGAGGTGGAGAACCATTTACACATTAGGGAAAGGGGGGGGAGGGAAAGGGGGGACAGATGTAATAATGTGATTCGATGAGGAGACTAAGACTCACAAGGGGGGATTAGACTCTTCATATAGCATAGTACTCAGCCAATAGGGAATCAGGGGAAGGACTGAACTACTTTCAAATAAGGTCAGCACCAAGGGAAGATGTAATGATGTAATGGGGTGGAGATTCATGTGGAATGATTACACACAGGCATAGACAGACCTAGCTCAGTGTTTAGGAGACTCTGAAGGAGTGTGGGAGAGGAAAGATACTAGATTAACTATCATATTGAAGGTCTAAGAGATGTTGTACTGAACTCATTGCTGTATGCCTATGAAATCTGGACAGGGTACCACCACCGTGCCAGGAAACTGAATTGTTTCCATTTGAATTGTCTTGGGAAGATTCTGAAGATCATCCAGAAGAATAAAGCAGCAGACAATGAGGTCCTAAACTGCCACGCCTTCAGACTCTACTGCAGAGAACATATCTCCATTGGACTGACTATATTGCCTTAATATTGAATGTATGCTTGCCAAAAAGACTGTTTTATGAAGAACTCACACAGGACAAGCACTCACAAAGTGGTCAAAAAAAGTGATACAAGGACACTCTCAAAACCTCTTAAAAAACTTTAGAATAGATTGCATGACATGGAAGACACTGTCACAAGACTGCCCAGCATGTCGTGCCCTTATCAGCAGAGAAGTTGCTGTGCTCTATGAGCAAAGCTGAATTGAATTATCCAGAAAAAAGTGAGAGATGTGTCTGACCTGTGGCAGAGCATTCTGAATTTGTATTAGTCTGATCAGCCACAGTAGGACACACTGCAACACGATTCCAACATAGTGATGTCATTTTGGTACTTTTCAAGAATGAAGGACAATTACCAACAACTCTGATACTCAGTCAATGAGGTATCAAGGGAGAGACTTGCATTTCCAGAATTTAAAAAAAGGACAAGAATTGACTCCAGGCATTCCTATAGGATACCCACATCTGCAGTTGTGAAATTAAAGATTTTTAACTTCAACCCTCCCAAGTCCAGTGGAGTTATTTCTCACCCTTCTTCTCTCCCTTTTTTCCTCCCTCCCTTCTTTCATTCCTTCCTTCCCTTCTTTTTCCATCTTTCCTTAATTCTTTGCTTCCTTCCTCTCTTCTTTCCTTCCTTTTTTCCCTCCTTCCTTCCTTCCTTCCTTCCTTCTTTCCTTCCTTCCTTTTTTTCCTTTCTTCCTTCTTTTCCTCTTTCCTTCCTTCTTTTCCTTGCTCCCTTTTTCCTTCCCTCCTCCCTCTGTCCACATGGGGAATCATACCTTTACATGTAAGTGTTCTGTCCAAAGGAATATAAACTTTGCCTAAATCTTGCAAGAAATCTTGGGGCTTGGGGGCTAGATTTTATTTTGTCTTCTCTATTTATTCTATTATTTCCCCCCTGAAAAACTAGAACAATTAATTATTTTGTCTCACATAGTTTTTTTGAAATAGAGCTCTAGAAAACCAGGCTTTGATAAAGCCCTTTAGGATTCAAATGGAGTTACTTGTCTATGCCTTTAAAGCTAAATCTCTTTGAGCTCATTGATTGGACAATAATAGGCCCCAGCCCAAGTCTCATTTACTCATAGTTTGGGTTTTGATGGCTCTAAAGAGTGTAAATAGCTATTGTTTATGTGAAGGCTAGAAGGTGGGAGGGCAGAATGTTCCCTGGTGCGGGAGGGGGGGGGGGGGCCTCTTCCCCTTTCCAACTGATTCTTTTGAATAAGCAAACGAGGCCATCTTTTGTCGAAATTCTTAGCTAACCTTAAATCACTGAATGGATGCTGCATCAGACCAACTGAGACCTGAAAAAGATCTTAGTTTAGAAAGCCAAGGTTTCCCACTGCATCTAGGACTATCTTCAGTAGTCCTGATCTACTTCTTGACTAAGTACACTCAGATAACTCTGAAGGAAAGAGTGAGGCTGGTGACTTTGCACAGGCCTGCCTCACTTAAATTTTATTCACTTGCAAGTCAAAATATCATTCTCCTAATGTCATCAATGTTCTTTAAGAAGGAAAGATGAACAACAATCCCTCTCTTAGAAACTATCATCTCCATGAAGATCACTCACAGTTCTATATAACTTGTCCTAGTTTCTCTCCCATGCTTCAGTCTTGCACTACCAATTGCCTTTTGGACACTTCAAACTGGATATCCCAGATACAAACCACACATACATATAAACATTATATCTATGTATGTATGTGTAGATGTGTGCATATATATATATGTAAAATGTGTGTTCACATATGTATATATGTATATATACATATCTATTTATTCATTCTTTCATTTACATAATTCATTCATTCATTTATTTCAATAAGTCCAAAATGCACTTATTTTCTTTGCCTCCAAATACTCTGTTTTCAGACTTTCCTTTTTCTAAGGCACCATGATTCTTCTAGTCTAATAATTTCACATTCTTACCCTACTCTCTCATTCTACAAATCCAATAAATTTCCAAATATTTCTATATCTGCAATGTCTCTCACATCTGAGTCCTTCTTTCTTTCTCCTCACATATCTACCACCTTGGTTCCAATCTTCATCACCTCTTGCCTGGAGTACTGCAGCATCCTGTTAATTGGTCTCCTTGATTTTACTCTATCACAATCCATCCTACAGATGTTGCCAAAAGTAATTTTCTTTAGTTTTTAGTAGCTCTGTGATAGAATATAAACTCATCTGTTCATTTGTTAAATCCTTTATAACCTGAATTTATAACTCTGAGTTATATTTCTGGCCTTATTTATCAGATTTTCCCTTCTGCATTCTGCCATCTAGCCAAACTGACCTTCTTTCAAACTCTTTCTTCAGGTCAATCTCTGATCTCTTTGCCTTTTTGCCACTCATCCCACATGTCCAGAATGTACTTCTTCTTTATCTCTACCTCATAGTCTTTATTATAAGAAACAAAATATCTTACTAAAAACTCTACTGACTCATTGATAATCCAGGAAAAGTTTTATTATGTGTTCTTGCACTTAATTCTGTGTCTAACTAGTAGTGAAGCACAAAGGCATAGGTCTTTTATTTCCTATGCTAAAGCACAAGTCTCTCCACAGATTACTCATTGATTGGATTTTACAGAGGTTATAGAATGTGAATCTCCAGCCTTGTACCTTGTCCTAGCCCTATTTTGTAGGTTTCAAATTTATTTTTCTAATTTAAATTATTTTTAAAATTCAATTTTCATTACTCTGTGGAAACTAAATCCTCATCCAATTCTCATATTTATCTTCTTTTAAGATGCAATATAAGCACCATCTTTTGAATGAAGACTTTCCCAATAGTGTTAGTGACCCTCCCAAATTATCATGCATTTAGCTACTTGGTATATTTTTAATTTATTTTATATGTATTGTATGCCATATTATGTATATATTAATTGATTCCATCTATCTATACAAATAGACATGTATTTTTAATGTAAACTGGTGACTAAGGATTTTTTCACTCTTTGAATTTTGTATCCTAAGCATCTAACTCAGAGTATACAATGGACTTAAAAAATGTTGATCATTGATTAATTTTAAAAATGTATTTCTTACAATTATCAATTTTTTAAAAAAATATATCCATTTTGTAATTTCCTTCCATTATATTGAGGAATTTAATCCTAACATTTCAGGCCAAAATCATTACATGTCTTCCCTTTGAAACTTTTGATTAAAAAAAAAAATCTCCATTTTAAATTAACAAGAATGTTATAACTATTCATGGAGTATTAGAACTATAGCTCCTGGTCCTCTTTAGGAAAATTGTGTTCACAGGGTAACCTCCCTAGTCTATAAAACCCTATGCTTTTCCATCAGTGTAGTCATAAAACATTAGCTGAACAGTTACAGAGTGAGGCAATTCAGGGTGGAGTCACTTATTTCTGGCAGGCAAAACCAAATTAATACATCCAACCTCAGCTAAAATGAGTTAGTATAAGAATAAATGCAAAAGAAAATGATCCCTTAAGGATTCATTATGACCTGAAATACATTTTCCAAGACTAGGTTCCATGGCTTCAAGTTACTTATTAGAGCAACCTGAATGAAAGTTAGTATCTACTCTGGAAAAAGTATTCCCTCTTTTCCATCATCCATAATGACCCAGCAATTTTTTCCTTTTTTCAGGCCAACACAATATTCTATGCACTACACGTCTCTATATCATGGAATATCTACAAAGATTCATAGGTACCGAAAATGAATGGATATATCAAATTTTGGCAGACCATATGGACTTAACTCAGTAAGTATTAGGGCAGAGGACACAATATCAAGGCATGTATCAGGAAAAATAAACTTGCCACAACAATAATTCATTACCCAATTTTGTAATTCCTCAGGGTGACTTTAATTATTTAGCAAAAAAAGGTGAAAGGAAGTGTTAAAAAACTGATTTTCTTTCAATGAATGCCACAAAGCAGTTTTCTAGATTATATGTGAGAGGGAATACCAGGGTAAGGGGAAGATAATAAGCTATGTAACTGCCTAAAGATTTGGAAATTGGCAACATAGAGGGTAGGCAAGCCAGAAAAACAAAAGTATTTTAAACATTACAGTTGAATGCAAGTTCCTTGAGGCCAAGGAGTGTTTATTTTTGTCTGTTTATCCCTAGTCCTACCACTTTTTTTAGCATAGTAGATGCATAATAAATGTAAGTTGTGGCCAATCAAATCTGAACCAAAAAAATTAATCTGGAGTAATAGGTAGGATCAAAAGTTTGAATTGAGCAACTGTTAAGGGATAAATAGAAATAGCATAAACAGTGGCTCTTCCTCATATAAGACATTGCATCTCTATACTCAAAACATTTTCACTGATTGTCACCCATGATTTGAATTTTCTTCATCATCATCTCAGGTTCCTGGCTTTCTAGGTTTCTTCCAAATGTCAGCTAAAGACCAGCTTCTGTAAGAAGGCTTTTCTGCAGCCCCTAAAATCTGCTATTTTCCCACTATTGATTACACACTCCTTGCTTATAAATAATTGTTTGTATGTTATCTTCCTCCCCTAGATTGTGAATTTGGGGGGGATGGGGGTCTGTTTTTTTTTTTTTTCCTTTTATTTTCAGCACTTAGCACAGTGATTGGCACATAGTAGGAGATTATTAAATGCTTAATGACTTCTTATCACATAGCAAATTCACATAAAAAAATCCTTATATGGCTAAAGGGAAAACACACTGACAGCTGGGATTGCAGCATTTTATTTCAGAATTATAGAGAGGCCAAACATACATTGTTATTACATATTTCTGTATTGGTTAGTTTATACAATTTAGGCAGCATTGTTACACACAGATAGATAGATATTTTACCAAAACAAAATCTAATAGTTTAGATATACTTTATTCTGAGCAAACAGATACATAGTAGAAAAACCCATTTGTATATAAAAGATTAATTTGTGCAATTCTAAGTATTTCTATATTAATCAACTACTAAGAGGCATTGATATAATTGCAAACATATTACCATAGTTGAAGATTTAAAATAACTTAAAGATGAGACTTATGAACAGACTTTTGAATAAGACTTAAGGAAGGTCTTATTGTCAAACCTATTTTTAAACATCATATGGCTTCAATAGGAGCTTCAGGATTTCCTCATACTCTTAGCTGCTGCCTTCAAACAAGATTTCTCACTGCCTCATCGCCTAATCCATGAACATTTTCACTTGTTCATTTAAGGAGGGGAACAGCATCATTTGGAAGGCAATAATGTTGCTCCTCTTCCACCCACCCCTAATTCTCCATTCTTTTAACCAATGACTCATAGTTAATGTACCCTATAGGCAGTTTCCAAAAGTCAACCAGAGAACAAGTGATCAGAATATGAGGTCAGTTTAGATATCTATATATTTAAGTATTATTTTCAGCTTCTTGGATTCTTTTGAATTGAATTTGCAAAGAACTTTTCATCTGGAAAGCAGATTTAATTTTCTAACTTTTTTAGACTACAATGGAGAAACTCCGTGTAACTCAGTGAAGATAAATCCTAAAACTATAGATTACTATGGCTATTTCAAATAAATCAGCAGGATGAAGTAAAAGCAACATCCAATGGTGAGATTCCAGCCTTTTCTCTAGTTAGAGATGACCTTTGTCCTCTACCAATTTATATATGCCTTCAAGCTTATCTCTCTAGAACTGTACTAGCCTGGGATGGTCAGTGCTTCCTAAGGTGGGAATTTTTGGAAGTGTGAGGTAGGGCTGGGTTTAGGTTCTAAAATATTTGGAAGGAATGATTTAATCACAGGCACATTTCTTGATTAAAAGGGACTAGCACTGATAGGTCTTGGCTAGAGAATGAGAAAAGACAGAAAAATATGGAGATGATATGAAAGGAAAAAAAGAGAAGTTGGAAATAAAATTTGCAAAAAGGACAGTTAAATTCAATTTGATATCTAAAGATTAGATAGAACTCCATAGTAAACTTATGGGAATAAAAGTTGCCCAAGATGAGCAATCATAGAGGCAACATGATTGGCATCAATTAAAATAAGGATTGTGGAGGGGTGTAGGTAAAGAACCATCATTCCATGGAATCAAAACTGGAATCCTCCCCAATTCATTAAGTATAGCAGTTTTAGGGTGGAACATCTTTATTTCCATGACTCTCATTCATTGTAGCCCATTGATGACAAGTAATATTGGAAGTTAAGAACATATGTAAAGAAAAAAATGATATTAACATCAAATGTTTTCCTTTAAATAGTTTAAGCAGAGTTTTCATTTTGGCCATGTAAATAGATACTGCCAAGACCATCATTTTTGTAATCAGTATTTTACAATCTTTTTTCAAAAGGTTATGCATTTTACTCTCAAATGGCATGAAAAAATTTATATCATTTATACTATATAGTTATAAAATAAATTTAGCTAAATTTACTCATTTATTCTGTTGGGTGAATGCATAATTATATATAAATGAACAAAACAAAATTGTGCATGATAGAGGCCCACAAATTCAAAATGAAGTTGCTATATAAAATGGAGTATATTGATAAATCGTGAAGGAATTTTTTTTTTTTAAATAAATAAGAACACACTGCAAGCTTGTAGTCAAATAAGAATCTAACAGATTTGTTTTTATGAGTGATTGACTTATTCTGTGTTTGCTATAGGATTCTTGTTAATATTTTCAGATAGAAAGACAAACATTGAGAAAAGAGTTCAGACTGAAGGACTAAAGCTAGGGCAGCACTTGTAAAATCATGTACATGTCACATTTCAACTTCCCTAGCCATAGGATGCTCCCTTAGTCACTCTGGGATGAACAATTTTTTAAAAGAACACATTTTAAGAAAAATAAAGCTGTCAGATGAGACAAATAAACAATAAAATTGGTTTGGGTTCAAACAAGAAGTTTCTTAAAGGAACGCACACTGTTGAACTAAGAAGTTCAAGGAACAAAGTTCCACACTGCCTCATGACCAATGGGTCAATGTGAGTAGGGAAAGTTATGTATACAAGGCTAAGTATAACAGAGAAAAACATGAAATCATCTTAGTCTATAATGTTTAGAGGGGAAAGAATTAAAGTGCTTTGTCTCTTAATACTCCTGTCTGGCATATCTAAGGGTAGCCCTCAGTGAGGGGTGTGAGGAAGCTGAGTGATATTATAGTCAGCAATGCATAAAAACATAACTCTCTTTTGTTGGGGGGGTTTAAGTAAAGAGCACATGAGGTTGGTGATCAACAAACACAGTATAACTTAATTGAACACACACACACACACACAAACATACTATTACATAAAAACTGGTTAAATGAAAGGAATTCTCCACTGCCTCCCCCCACCTCCACCCCAACATTTCCAATGGCACCAGATAGTGCAAAATGAAAGAGTCATCATCATCTTTTCTCTTCTAGGTAGATATGTTTTAGAAGGGCTTCAGTTCAGGAATCATCTTCTTTTTCTGCAAACCCCCACCAGCTACAGTTTTTCTTTCAGCTTCATGTCAATACTTCCAAGATGAGGAGAACAAGTTAAAAAGGGAGGGGGAGAGGGAAGAAAAGCATGAGGTCACTGTTCTGTGTTCACTTGTTACATTTTTAAAATTTAAAATTTTAAAAATTAACATTTACTATTCCCTCAAAATAAATCATGCAAGACCTTGATGAGAAAGCTAGATGAAATTGTATCCTCCTCCAATTCCCGATCCCTACTCTTCCCCTTATCATATGGAAACAGCTATTCTTCTTTCTTTTGTTCTTATAGAATTTTATGAAAGCATTTTAGGCCAGGCTGAGACTTAGATCTGGGATTCAATCTTATGTGTCGGGTAATATGGGTGAAATGGGTTCCTTCCTGGAAAATAAGGCATCCATTAAAAAATAAATAACATTTCAGAAAAGACCAAATAGGTGGTTAATCTGGAAAATGTAACTTCTAATAAAGTACTATTCACTTTAAGCTAGACACAGAAGAATTAATTTCTAGAAGTCAGATGATTTGGCCTAAAGAGGTAGAATAATTTAAATGGGTGGAAATATCAAAAACTTTGTGTATCATCATCAACTATCATCTTCCCTTTCCCAGGAAAAAAAAAAAAAAAAGGAAAATCAGTTGACAGCCTTCAGAATATGAGTCAAAAAAGAAAAAGAAATTGTTGGGGTGAGTTTTGAAGTTTTGCAATGTCATTTTTAAAAAATGGTTTCATGACTCTGTGTTCCTTGGATTACCATATCATGTTTTCATAATGGAATTTGTTGACACTAGGCAAAGTTGTATTTTATTACCTATTAAGCGATACTCATATGCCATACTCTTAACATTCCACTTGGTATGGATCCCTATTGTGTCAATCTTTCTATTGGGGGAAACCATCTTTCTGTTTTATTTTTATTTCATCTAACAGTCAGATTCAGTAAATTATGTGTGTGTGTGTGTGTGTGTGTGTGTGTGTGTGTGTGTGTGTGTTTAATGATGGCAGAATAAGAAACAACTCCAAAATATCTTGGTTCTCCTCTGGGTTATCAACATCTTGTAGTAGTGTAATAATTGATTTATGTTCAATCTAAAGAGGGATTTTAAAAAACTTTCATTATGCCTATGCTTCCCTCAAGCTGGAGTGTTAAATTTATTTTCCCTTTTTCAAACTGAGAGAAAAAAAAGATAGCTGAGTGTGTTATCTTTCTCTTCTCTCACTCAATTCTTTGTTGTCTGGATTTTAATATCACTCAACAAAAAGTGCTCTTTCCAAAATTAACAATGATTTTTAAAAAGTGTTAAATCTGATAGCCTTTTCTCAATTCTTATTCCTCCTTGACTCTTTTTTGTCATCATTTGCTTGCATTTTGTTTTCTTCCTCATTTATTTTTTCCTTTTTGATCTGGTTTTTCTTATGCAACATATTTATGGAAATACGTATAGAAGAATTGCATATGTTTAACATATATTGGATCATTTGCCATCTGGGGGAAGGGATGGGAGAAAGGGAGGGAGAAAAATCAGAACACAAGGTTTTATAGGGGTGAATGTTGAAAATTATTCATGTATATATTTTGAAAATAAAAAGCTTTTAAAAAAAGAAAAAGAAAACATAAAATCAATGTAAGTAGTACATCTCTTTTCAGTGAGCCCTATTAATTTAATGTCATCAAAAAATTCTTTAAATCTTAAGCCAATCCAATGCTGTTTACAAAAGGCATAAAATGCTTCCACAAAAAATAAATTTTTTTTCCTCATTTTCCACAGATTTACATCCTTCCCTAAAGCATGAAAATAGTAACAGTCAAAAACCCATAAAAAAATAACTTGGAATTTGCAAGAAGGAAGAAGGGAGAGGGTAGGAGTTAGAAGGAAAACATTTCTCCCCAGTACCCAAACCTAATCACATTCTTGACATTGGTATTGAGGGTGAGGAAAGAGAAAATGAAAAAATTCAAGAAAGGGTAGATAAAGTGAGAGAAATTGAAAGAGGGAAGTAGAAGGATGAGATGGGTTCTCAAATGTGGTTTACATCCCTCAAAAGGAGGGAAGTGGAATCAGACACCAAAAGAAAAATAGTTCTCCTTCCATGCCCCTCCCCAAGCACTAAAATAAACTCAGATTAAAATGAAAAGAAATTTCCTTTGCCCTCATCCCAAATCAAAATACTGATACACAAAAGTACAGAACAAACAAATCAGACTGAGGTGTGGGTAAACTCCAAAGCAGTTGCAGCAGGGAGGGTGCATTGAAATTTTAGAATTCAATATTTATGCTATTTCAGGAAACTGTGGAGAATAGAGCTCAGTTAAGGAGAAATTATATATTTGTGCAGAGAGAGTGATCTTTTTTCCAAGTCTTCCACAGCAAAATTCCCTCAGATTAGGTTTTCCCTTCACATCAAAAGTTTGAGACAAATGCGGCCTACAGTAAATAGTTGCTCAGTTTCAAAGGTTTCATTAAAGCATTTTAGACTTTACTTTTTAGTCAAAGAACTTGTTTCTGCTGCTTCTCCTTCTCTGCTGTGATGATATATTTTTGAAATTGGTTCCATTCTTCTGATGTTTGACCAGAGAGATACTTCATGATGTCAAGAAATGATAGGATCATTGATTTTGAGCTGAAGGGACCTAAGAAGTCATTAAATCTAATCCCTTCATTGTACAGATGAGTTTAATGACTTTCTTGGAATTCAGATCCATGACAGCATGGTCCTGCTCTCCCAGATGATGCCCATTAGAACCTGAATTAGAACCTGTGTTTCATGAAGCAAACATTTGAATTTTGATTATTCCATTCCTTCCAGGGTTCCAAGAATAATAATTGATACAGAAATCTCTTCAGGCCATTGATGGAAAGGAAAAGTTTTTTGTAAGAGACCATGTTGGTAAAAAACAATAGATTTCACAAAATATCTCATGCTATTAATGGGCTGTTTGACCTTGGATAATTCACAATCTCTCTGAGCCACATTTTCTCAAATATGCAAAGGGGAAGAGATGAGATGATCTCTAAGTTACTTTTCCACATTCAAATTCTATAATTCTTCTTTAGATGGATAAAAGGCTGCCCTAATTAGTTATATGTATACAAAACAAATATTTCTCTTCCTTCCTCCCCTCACCAAAAATAAAATCAAAGGCATGATGGCAAATAAAGAACCCCCATCATCTTCTGGAATGTCCTGCATCTATGCATCATTGTGATAAAGCTGTCACTGAAGTCTTGAAATCTATGCCAGTGGCACATACTGAACCTCTGTCATGCTTTGAGAGTATCAGCCTTCCTAAACACAGAGAGGGTCAGTACCAATAGGCTAGCCATATGAAATCCCATGAAACTAAGGAAAACAACAAAGGGTTGTAGCTTTCTTTTGCTTTTATAGGCAAATATCAGACCTCATTTCTGTGGTATATTTAGAGGAAATAACAATATCACCACTACCACCACCACCAATAGTAGTTATCATTTGTATAATGTATTAAAGTTTATTAAGCACTTTATTTTTGAGGCAAATTTTTCTCTTCCTCCTATCACTCTTCCTATTTGAGAGAAATTTTAAAAATGCAAAAAATAGCATAGTTAAGCAAATCAAATTTTAACTTTGGCCATGTCCATTATATATGTATATATACATATACATATTAATACATGTGTATGCATATGCAAATATAAATATATACATGTATATGCACATATACATGTCAGCCTGCACCATGATTATATCATCTCTCTTTAAAGAGATGTTCATCATCAATTACTTTGGAGTAAAACACTTTATATTAATTGTCTCATTTGACCCTAACAATAATCTCATCGAGTACATGCTATTATTATCATCCCCATTTTAGAGATAAAACAACTGAAACAAAGTATTTGAATGGCTTGCCCAGGGTCACCTAGCTAGTAAATGTTGGAATTGTGTTTTGAATTCAGTTCTTCCTGATTCAGAGTCTAATATTCTATCCAATGGACAATCTGATTGCTTCAAGAGTCACAAAGGATGGGCAGAAGTCTGTGTTGCTAGATGGCATCCTTCCTTAAAAGAGATTAAAAGGGGACCTCAGAAATCATCTAGGAAAGCACCCTGATTTTATATATGAGGAAAATGAGGCTCAGGTAAGTTCACTGATCTTTACAAGCCTACACAGGTAGCCAGCACCAGACACAGGATGTAAAATCAGGTCTTCAAATTCGTTAGAATAAACTAAAAAGATGATGGAATTTCTATCAGCATCTTGTTCAGATCTGCCACTGCTACTTATTATGTGTGAAACACTGGATAAGTTACCTGTTTCCTCATATCTTTGGGACAGAGCTTCCACATCTTTTAAAAGGAAAGGTTTAGACTAAATGATTTCTAATATTTCTTTCAACCATAATTTCTGTGATCCTATATTATTCATTTGCATACTCAAGCCTCCATCCCCCAGGCTCTTTTTGAATCTGAATCTGGTAAATAAATGTCAAAAGAAATGTCAATAGGAAACATCTCTTTTATCAGAAACATAATTAGATTGACTCCTAGAACAAGTAGCCTGAAATGTACCTGCAGACAAAATTTGTAATTGATGACATAAATTAATTCAAGAAGTGATTGACAAATTAGGGAGACAATATAGTGGTTCTGGAGTACAGATTGGAAGACCTGAGTTCAAATCTTGCCTTAGCCATTTATTACTTTTGTGATCTTGGGCAAGTCCTGTTTTATTTTCTACAAAATGAGGTTGAATTAAAAGACTTCCAAGGTCCTTTCCAGATTTATGAACCTAAGAACTCAAAATCAGTTGAATAGAACACTCCATTGAAGAACACATATGACATTCTGTTTCCCCTAAATTTCAATGCTCTTGGGGCCACTTCAAAAGCTTTAAATTTAGGATGCATGTAAGTAAATCAGATTGTATTCTTAAGTATCAGAGAGCCAATCCAACTTCATGGAATCCCAATTTCTCTTCTAGTTACTGAAGAAAACATATACATTAAGGTAAGCTGGACAACTGAGATGAGTTTACCCATTCCTCAAATCCTTCTGTCCCTGTGCAGCCACAGTTTATTACAAACAAGAACAGAGCTGCCATAAATGGTGGATTTCTTACTCCTGCTCCATAGAAGACATTTCTGGATCATTTGAAAGGCAGCTAGCTCTGGGTATAAAGGAAAAGAGGCAGAAGTAAACATTTTTTCCCCACAGTGACCACTTGACAGGCATAGTATATTTCAGGAGTTTGTCATCTGTTTAAATAGCAAACTATCATTTACACAGTACTTATTGGTATACAGCCTAAGAGTTTGATAAAGACAATGGTTCTATGAGCATCCATTTTGTTTTTGAGTAATAATTAACCTTGATTTGGGAAGTACAAAAATACAAGTGGAGTGTAAATACTTTAAGAATTGCAATGTTGTGGGAAAAGCCTCATTAGACCTGATTGGTAGCCAGGTGGGATTTGGCAGAGAAAACCTGAATCTCTGAAAACAATCTGAAAGCCAAACTACTTCCTGGGCAAGCAGGGAGAAACCCTGATAGGATTACAAACCCTTTTGATTTTGTTTAGGCTTCTTGTTTAAGGTCTCTAGAAATTCCATTTTTACTGTATCCAATCAGAAAATCAAGTTATGATGTCAAATCTCAGAAGTTATTTTTCCCCTATAAAAGATTTGCTCATACTGTAGATCCTTCCTAAACTTTTCTGTACATTTAGTCTTTTGCTAAAATTAATGGCATATTCCCACCTCATGGCATCTGCCCCTTAATGGCATCTTCTTCATGGTTAATTTTAAATTCCCCTTGTTAATTGCTGAAAACCCTTATCATATGTGAATATGGCCTACTCTTAGCAGTTTAATAAAATCTTTGCCCCTTGATTTGAAATATGTCTAAGCCTACAAATTCTTTTGAAATGACTTGTGACACCAGACCATAATCTGATATTTTTTTTTTAGGGTATAACCCCCATGTTTCATCATTTTGGTGGCCTGGCATGGGGATAGTCTCACTGTACCCTATCAACACAACAATGCCATGTTTGAAGACTGGATGGGATATTTGCTCTCTCCAGGCTTCAGGCTTCTTATTTATAAAATGAGGAAATACCAGCAAATTACTAAGGTTGATTCATTAACCCAGAAAGAATTTTTGCCTTTCTCTACTCTGACGACAATTTCATAGCTGATTGAATGGAAATAAATATGACTGGAAGATTTTACTCTTACCTCAGACATGAAAATACTTTTCCTTCTATGTAGGATTTCACTAAGGTAGCCTTATTATATTTAGCAAGAATGTTTACAGTCAACCCTCAATTATGTGGAAATGAATTACTGACATGGCCACTGAATTCCAAACATAGTTTATGGCAACTTGCCTGCAATGAGTCAACTAAAGTGGACTCAATGAGTTTATTCTCTTTGCTATTACCATAAACAAAATATTATTTAGGAAGATTAATCTGGGGAGGAGGTCAAGCATTGTGGTAGAATAATACAAATTAAATAATTTTTAAAAGTAGTTTTCCCCCTAATATCTAGTTGTTGATTTTTTTCTTTGCTAATGGAGTACATATCACAAGAAGAAAGACCATGTACACAGTGCCTAGAATATAGTAGATGCTTGATAAATGTTGATTGATTGAATTCAACCTCTAACAAAATTTAGTTTCACCTGTCAAGCTATGACCTATTTTGGCACTTGTGCATTCTATATTTATAGAGTAATTATTCAGTGCTCTACTTATATGTCAATATATCAGGCTTGTCATTCACAGAGTGACATAAATCACTTAAGAGTTCTTTACAAAGCATTCAGAACAGTCGTTATAGAAGGCAGATAATTTTAAAAAAAAAATTCTTTTACATAAAACAAATATTTTAGAACTTACTTTGAGGGGGGGAGTGGGAGGTTCTCCAAAGATTTTTTTTTTCCCTCCATGTTTTTTGTTTATGCACTTAGAGAAAATTCAACACTATATTTTCTGTGCCACATGACTTCAGAATTTATTCATATTATTCAATTAATTCTGGATGTATTTCAATGTGTTAGGCCACTGTGCTTAACAATTAAATTTATAGTGTAAGCAAAAGAGGTGAGATTAGTCATTGCCAGTCAGGTACATATGGTCTGTGAACTCAATCATGGTGACTTAGTGGTGGCCAAGGAGGAGTTTTTGACTTAAGAAAAACTCCTCTAAACCTTCTGGAACAAATATAGGAATGAAAGGAAGGAGTGGTACAGTTTTCACATTTCCTGACAAAAATATTTGGTTGCTCTGAGGTGGAAGAAGTTTAAGATAAAGAGGAACTAAGTGCTAAAATCAAAATTAGAATTCCCAGTATCTGGCCACACAACTCACAGGTTTTGTTCAACAACAACCTGTGCTTCCTCTTTGCATGTCTACAATTGGGCAAATGTATTTTTAATGTTTTAGAGATAACTTCAATATTAATAGAAGCAAGAATTAAATTGGGCAGATGCCTCACACTTGAAGTCCTGAACTACTTGCTATGTCACAGAGAAAGAGAAAATATGGTACTTGTAAGGTAAGTCTGTAGTCAGAACAATAATCCCTCTATTACTAGTGAAGAGACATGAGGCCAGCAGTAACATGACCTTCCAGTACAGAATGGAATGGGGAGGGGAGAGATTGTGGGGAGAAGAGTTTTTAAGATAATGTCCAAACAAAAACTGTTATTCTACCTGGAAAAATGAATAACAATTGAAGAATATATTCTATTTGGAAGGAATAGATTAATTTAACAATCTAACATTACTCAAAAAATAGTATTGTTAAATAGTCCTTCTCTCTCACAAAATAGACTATCACACAGTCATTGGGATTTTGAACTAGAAACACAGGGACATATTTCTTTAATGATCTGCCTCCAATAGATATTGCTAAATTTAGGTACAAATAAATCTCAGAGAGGAGGAAATGAGTTCAATTATTCTTGCATGAGGATCATGATCCGAGGTGAAGCTTATTGGTTATTTGATGGCTTTCTTCCTCCCCCCAATGTCACAATACTACACAATTATTGTACATTTCAGCTAAAAGGTTCATTAGAATGTAAATGGATTTTACCTGGGGTACAATTTATATCACTTAAAGTCACATCAGCCTAACTGATTGACAGGGGGAAGGAAAGATCACACAGAAAAAAAGGAGGTGAATTTTTCATGAGAAAAATACTATTTCTTCTGTTTCAAGCTAAAATGAAGACAATAGCAATACCACATATTAATGCAGGTTCTAAGAGCTGTATACAGTGTGTGTATGAGTACATGTGATCATGAATGAGGAAGTAGTAGTTATCAACTTTTAAAGTTTGGGAATTTTAAAGTTCCCAAAGTACTTTCTACATTAACTTCTTAACTTCCTTCCATTAACTCCCATGCTCCTCACAACAACCTAGGAGATTAGTGATACTATTATCCCCATTTTAGAGAAACTGAAGCAGAAGTTAAATAACTCACTTGGAGTTATAAACTAATAAGTATCCGAGGTAGGATTTAAATTCAAATCCTCCTGATTTAAGTCCAACACTTTATCCTCTGTGCCTTGTGGCTTGAGAATTTAGTCAGATTAGTCAATGGATGAATTCAGAATATACTGAAATGTGTACAGTGGCTGGGCTTGTTGGTTAAATTCATAGTGAAAGTAAAAGTTTTGGAGTGGGGTGGATGCATAGTTCCCAAAGAGTAGCAATATTTATCAATATGATTATTACAAATAGTTCTCATCTGCTCATTCTATTAACTCCCAGAGGGTATATGTTTATCGATGCTTTTCAGTGACTCACTTAAGATTACTGCTTATCTCAGAAAAGAAAAAACAAAACAAAACTAAGTTCGTAAAAAAAAAAAACGAGATAGATATGATTTCATGGGTTTGGGGAATTTCCAAATGCGAAAACTCCCTCTCACCAGTGAAGCCTAACTCCTTCTCCGCAATTTATAGTCTTAAAGTCATCAGGAGCAGTGAGAGGTTAATTGATTAGCCCAGGGTTACATAGTCAAACAGGAGTTGAACCCCACTTTTCCTGGACGCTAAGAGCAATTCCCTATCTACTCCACCACTCTTCCTCTTTCACATATATATTATAAATTTAGATTTTCTATTAATTCATTTTGGCCTTTCAGTTCCTAAGCATCACTAAGATTTTGCTACATTGATGGATATATTGAGTGTATGTACTACAGTACCTTAGAGCAGAGGTGTTAAACACGTTGCCGCAGGTGGCCCAGCACGCCTGAGTGCAGCCAAACCAGATTCGAATGTAATTGGGAAATATTTAACAAAATAAATAAAAATACAATAAAGCATAATAACAATCCATTTTAAAACTAAGTCAGTAATCGGCCAGCAGTGAGTCCTTAAGTATGGATTAGTGGCCCTCATTTTTATCTGAGTTTGATACAGCTGATAGAGAGCACAAATTCCAGGAGGCAAAAACCAAGATGTATGTGCTTAATAGTGTACCTAAATGCTGTGCATGCTCAAGAAATGTTAACCAACCATAATTATATTCGTCAAAATACTTGGGACAGAAGGCAAACAGAGTTCAATTAGATTAAAGAAGGCTGCATTTGCAGGGGATTAAGTGAATTTTGTTTTTAAAGGGCAGCACTATTCTCTGGGTGCAGATATAAACGTCAAACATGCAGCTCTCCCCATTCATTCCTAAAAAGTTAAGCAAAGGCAACGCCAAGCAGCAGAATCTTACTTAGCTCTTTCGGATGCTTCCCTCAGCTCTTCATCCAGTCTGCATGAGCAAAAATGAAGGGTGTTTCAAAGAAACAAACAAAAACAAAAACAAAAAAGCAAGCAGAGCATGAGAAGAAAATCCAGCAAAGCAAAGCAAAATATTAGTGTGGTCTACATATATATAAACAGACTTTTCAAACATTCACTGAAGGGTTATGCCTGGGATAAATTGCTTCAATTAAATATGATATCATTTCTGCCCACTCAATTGCTAAGTAATTTTATTTGCAAATTCCTTAATCTGAAGGTAGATAAAAAAAGAAAAGTAACAGGGGATTGAAACATGCATATTGTATAAAGCTAAAAAGTAGCATTCACTTGCTCTATCTGGCACTCAGGATGTTAGCTGGCAGCCTGGGTCAGTTCAAGGATGTGTCTCGATTAGTAGGTTTCAGCTGCAAAGAAGGTGGACCTCAACAGCTTTGAAAGGGAGATGGGAAATAACACATAACAGGACATAGAGACAGTTTCCTTTCAGTGGCAGCTTGTTGAGGTCACCTACAAGTGAAAGACTGGTTTGTTCACAAACATGGAGAGGAAACAGCATTAACAGCAGAAGAAAGCATTTTACCTCACACTTCTCTTATAAGATTTCTCTTCATCGTACCTTACAAGATAAAAAACGAATGCAATGAGGATAACAAGCACACAGATGAAAAAGATGACAAGTACAAATATATCTTCAAAGAGCAGGTTATCTTGTCAAAATGTGGGGAAATGTCTAAATTTGCTTATTAATTTTTTGGGAAACAGGATTACCTGGACCTATAATTTCCTGGGGATGTTTTCAGTTCAAAATCTGCTGCATCACCTTTGGACTCTCCACTGAAACAAACAGCTTATTTGCACCTTAGAATCCCAAAGAGATCATTGAGGCATTATGTGATTTGCCCAGGATCCCAGCGCCAGCATATGTCAGGGATAGGACTTGAACCCATCTTCCAATCCAGTAAACATTTATTAATTACCTACTATGTGCCAAGGACCATGCAAAGATCCAGGAATACACTTTTTTAAAAAAATCCTTCCTCTATTTACTATGCCATGCAGTTTTTTGTCATATTAATTGTCTTCTAGAAAATTGGAGAGAAATAGTAAACTTAAGAATTATCAAAGTGTTTTTAATTTAATTATAAGCTTTCCTTAAAATTAAGCAACTTTCTGCCTCATTCAATTCTAATTTGAGAAGCTATGAGAAGTCTCTTCAGGTTCAATATTTGTTTAAGAAGTTATAGATAATGTTATCTCAGTTTTAGGGAAGAACTGTGTCCCCACATAATCTGAAAACAACAACAGATAAAATGACATAAAAAGTTTTGTGAAAATGGGAGGGGAGGGAAATTTTGAAGGGGTTACAAGAAGAGGTGTGGGTAACAGGAAAGACCCCCTTATAAACAGGGATGGAAATTCCTATCAAAAGGTGGCTTAACTCCTTTTCAGTGATGAATGCTTACAGGTGAATTTAGGATATCACATAATAGTAGTTTCCCAAAACTTTTCCTAGCACTTTTAGAGGCTGATGTTTATTTAACTAGAAGAAAGAATTGTGGACTGTTTCTCAAATATGAAGACAATCTCACTGTTTCATTAGCAGAAGAGCATCTTACTCCAGCATCACATTTTATTCTATGTATATTTTTTGCTTGTTTTTGTAGGTATATTTCTTTTAAGCAAGAGAGCATGGAATTTTGTTTTCTTGTCCAATCTCTAATGCTCTTTCATTTTATTGGATTGTTTAATTCATTAACATTAAAGCATATGTAATCTATAAACATTAAAGCCATTAAAGTTTAATTTATACTTTCCATCATTTGTGGCTCTAGGTTGTTGTTTGTTTGTTTTTTTTAACTATAATGTTTAATTTTTGTGCTTTGGGTGATTATTTTTTAATACTAGAGAAAGGTAGGTTTTACCCTTTTCTTGTCAAACTTTCTCCTGGTCCTCCTTATAACTAATAGAACAAATTTCCAAAGCAAATGGACAACCCTAAGGGCCTTAATTTTTGACTGTGTGACAAAATGATCAAAATTATGATGTTGGCTTCATTATTAGCTTATATAATCTAAGTTAATTGACCAAAGAGAAATTTGTCAGTACTACCAAAAATCCAATAAAGGTGATGGCATATTGCTTCTGTGGCTGAATTTGACTAAACAAACCTATTTCGTGGCTTGTTGTTCTAATTAGACATTTTCATGAAAGTCTATGGAAGGAGTTATTAACTTGGGTCCAATAACTTAAAAAACCCTAACAACTTGATAACTATATTTCAGTTTAATTGGTTTCCTTTGCAATTCTATGTATTTTATTTACTTTAAAGTATTATTTTGAGAAGAAGAATAATGTCCAAAAAGACAACGATAAACCAAAAAGGGTGATTCTACTCTAGAGAATGGACCTTTGGGTAGGCTGATTTAGGTTTTTAGACCTGAAAAGAAAATAATGTATATTTGTTAGTTTTTTTGTTTTTGTTTTTGTTTTTCCTTTTCAACTCCATTCCAATTCACAAACCAAATAAGCAGACACACAGGAAATTAAAAAAAAAAACCAAAAAACAATACTACATACACAATGATGTAAATTTGCAATGATGGCCCAAATATGGGTAGGTCTACCTCATGGTGTCCATGACTTTAAATCTCACTTTAAAGTCTCTTGTCCCAGGCACCACAAGCTTAGACATCTTTCACTTTCTTTTTTGCAGTTGTGACTATGACCATCCTTTACCATGTTTTACTTTTTGTTGGCTGCTGCTGTAGTACTTTCTGAACTGCCCTGAAGGGAAATTTTTACCAATTATACAATCTGCTATTTAGCAAATACATAATGATTCTTTCATCCAAAGAGGAGCCACAAAATGAAAGGGGATTTTAGGGAAAAAAAAAAAAAGAAGAAGAGGAGAATTCTTCATAATTACTAAGGATTGAGGGGCACTGCTGATAAGTTATATTTCTTCAGACAGTAAAGACAAGAAGGCTAAGCTAAGATACTAGTACTGTATCTGCAGGAAAGAAATAGTTTAATTGACAACATTTAAATTTATGCTTTCTCCAAAGCTAGTTAATTAAGTTAGTAACGAGTTTCATTGATAGTGTAAACATTTAACATAATGTCATATGGAAAAGATTTTAAAGGAAAAAGTAATAATTAACAATAGAGCATGAAGAATAATATAGAGATAGCAGGAGCTTTAATGCATATATATGTATCCAAAAGATCCTTTTCTCTATTATTCCCAAAGAGAATGTGTTTTTTGTATTTCCTAATCCTTTTTCATAAACCAATTATTTCTTAACACATTTTTTTAAAAGTATTCAGGACTTACTTGATGATACTTTCTGGGATATGGACACATTCCATTGGGATCAGCTCACTGAGCTCTGATAAGGTGCTGACATATTGTATTTTGCTGCTGAATTTTGAACTGTAAAAAAAAAAAAAAAAAAAAAAAGAGGAGAAAGAGAGAGGGAAGAAGGGTTATGAGTCACTCTCCAAAAACCCAATCTTGAAAATTATGTTGAATTCCTTTTAAGATGACCAAATATCATATGGATAAGAAAATGTATGTTTATCATGCCTATACTCACTAACATTACCTGCTCTACCACCCTATTCAATATGAAAATGTTACAATTATTTTCCAAATTTGAGTAATTAAGTGATGCGGTAGATAAAAGAGTACCAGGCCTGAAGTCTAGAAGCCTCATCTTTCTGAATTCAAATCTGGCCTTAGGTACTATTTGTGTGATTCTAGACAAGTCTTTTAACCCTGTTTGCCTCAGTTTCCTCATTTATAAAGCAAACTGGAGAAAGAACTGACAAGTCATTCCAGTATCTTTGCCAAAAAAAAAAAAATCCAAATGGGTCACAAACATGACTGAAAAAATGGCTGAACAGCAAATTTTCCAAAACAAATACACTGAAAATGTATTCTCTCATTTCAATCATAAATTCAGAAAATTATGAAAACAAAATGAAAATTTAAAAAGAGAGAGAAATAAAACTATACCTTTTGAGTTTATAATCTTGGATCACTTTTCAAAATCTGAATGCTAAGAGGTAACATTAGATATGGTCTCAAAGTGAAGCTCTTTATGATTGCATTTCTTTCTAATGATCAATTAATTTTGTAGAAATTAGAAACAGTAGACATGCTTTGCCTTAAAATCATTCTTTCTCATTTTAAAAAATTATTAGTGAATTTAAATTTATATTTTATTTATGTCTATATTTAAAATGATGATGCATGTCTTAGTGTGCATTTGTGTATGACCTCTGACAAATCATTTTATCTCTCTAGGTTTCAGATGACTGATCTGTTAAATGAGAGGAGCCCCAAAACTCTCTTTCTTTCTCTCTGACTTTGGGGGGAACACTAAGCTCTTTCCTGAGAGACCTGCCCCAGGGAATCAAGATAAAGTGGTTTCATTCTTTTATCTGGGTGGGACTAGTTGAGTCCAGGATCGCTCTAACTTAACCAGAGGTGGAGATCGAGATTTCTATAGACCTCTATTGAGTTGAAAACTAGCTCAGGACCACTCCAGTAAACTGTCCCAGTCTACCAGAAATCTAGGCCTGGCCCAGTAATCTCATTCAATTGAAACTTCTATTAAAACATTTCTGTCTAATTCCAGCTCAAACTGCTCCCAGCCCCCAATAAGAGCTGCCCCCAGCTTCTAGCCAATGTTTCAATTATAAAACAGGACCAATGAGCTCAATCCTTGGCAGCAGAGGACCTCAAAGCAGGAATCATGCCAGACCAAGGGACCTCCCTTGGCATAGCTACCTGTGAGGGACTCTTTGCCCACTGAAAAACATTCTCTTTCAGGATTACTCCCTCTTTATCTTTCTCACCTATTTCCTTAACAAGACCTTATTCACCTCTCAGATGGGATTTCTCTGCTACAAACTTTCTCTGCTAGATCTTTAATAATATACTTCTTTTACCAGTTTAACTTTTCAGGTTCGTAAATTCATTTACAAAGGACCTGCACCGACCAGAAGGGGGTTCCTACAACTCCCTGACCTGAGCCGAATCTCATCAGTTGGACAAGATTACCTCTAGTGTGCTGTCCAACTCTGACATTCTATCTTTCCTTGATTCTATTCTTAAGATAGAGGGATATAAAATTCCTCCTTCAAGTAAAAATGTACAGACCAGTAGGATTAAGGAATTCTTCCTCAGCAGAGTTCTAAATCCTTTGTACCAAAAATGTTAACCTTCATTGCTTCTTGTAAAAAGAAAAAAAAAAAATCTATTTTTTTTTTTAATCACTTACTTTGCCATAATAAGCATTCTCTATACATGAAGTTTTTAATGTGGGAATCTATGAACTTGCATTAAAAAATATTTTTATAACTATATTTAAATATAATTGACTTTCTTTGTGATGCTATGTATTTTATTTTATTAATTTAAAACCATGATTCTGAGAAGGGGTCCATGACAGAAAAAGTATAAAGAACCTATGCTTTTAGACCAGCTTGCCAATGGGGGGGGGGTAATATATCCTTTCAATTAATTAACTTTGTGGGGGAAGGGAGAAACAAAAACTAATTTTGTGCTACTCTGGTGAGAAACTGCTAAAGTTCATTTTTATAAAAAGAGTTACATTAATATTCTCTTCTAATTTTCTGCCTTCACAGAATTCAAATGACCATGTTGGAAGAACTGAAATTCAAATGAATAGTGTAGCAATTAGAATTAAATTACACATATCTTTCTATAACTAAAAATGAATTGTTTAGTTTTCTTTTCAAGTTGCATAAGGATCCAAAGTAGCTTTTTGGCTTCATATCCAAAAGGCAATCCCAGACTGCTAGAGAATTGGGGAACTACTATATGTCATATTGCTTGTTACAGTGTCCTAGGAAGGGCAAATTTGTTTCCCTTATGCTCAATTGCTTTATACTTTATTTTCTATCAATCAGGATGATTTAAAAAGATAGATTTTATAGATATTTATAGACTTTAGAATAAAGGAATATGGTAGCCTATAAGCTCAGTATTTCAACTAAGATAGTAAGTAGACACCACATAAAGCAAAGTCCAGAAGTATCCTCCTTTGCAGTATCTAGCAGAGCTGTATTAGTCAGTGATTCAGTGAAATATTATCTAGCAGTATCCCCTGAAGATTAGGAAACCAATAGCAAAAAAAATCAAACAATGACATCACTGAAAGACATTAATGATCCTGAAATGATAGAAGCTAGAGTTATCTCTGCATGTCTGATCCCGGACACACATGTTGTCTATAATCCTTCCATGTGTTTACATCTATGTGTTGTGTATTTGTAGAAAAGTGTTTCTTAGACTTTAAGTGTTTCCTAGACTTATATTTTGTAGCTATTTTTCTCACTGTCATTTTATTAAATGTCTGTTTTAAACTCTGTCCTCTAGCAAACTGAAAATTAGACACATAGATAGCTACTTTAAGAGTACAAACCCAGAGAATCACTTGAACCTGAATTAATACTATATTATGGGGACTGATCCTGTGAACTGGAATGTCCCAGACACCACAGCACCAACACTTGCTCAAGTACTTAGTTGTATGTAATAATCTCAGTAATAAATAAAACATCTAAAATGAAATTTTTATGTAAATCATAATTTGTCATGAAACTTTGGGTTTCATTTTCTTGTATATGTATTCATGAAATACATACTGAAGTAAATTTATTTAGTTTTGACATTGGATAATTAGCTAGAATGGGATTTCGCTAAAAGTATCAGTTTCATTCCATTTTCAAACATGAGTACTATTACCACAATTTTTTGGTGTCAGGAATGAATGGAACCACATTGGTTCTTATACTTCAAATAGATTTATTCTAAATTTTTATGAATTTTAGAATTTGAATTATAGAATTATAAAATTGGGATTGAAATGATAGTTCAAAATCAATCTACTCAACCGTGTAATTTTGTAGATTTAAAAAAAAAGTCTCAGAGATTAAGGAAATTACTCAAAATCTCACCACTCACCATTTATGGGGCCCCAACTCTTGTCCCCAGAATTTCCTCTCCCCAAAAGACAGATTGAGGGAGGCAATGGGTCAGAGTCTAGGATCTACTCAAACCTGCTTATCTACCTAAGGAATGTGGAACATTCAAACCTCTTATCTATTTGTCTTTTTATAAAAGCTACATGCAGACTTCTTACCTGTCTCTTTTCTTGAATAACAATACTTTGCTACAAGACACCCAGGCTTATCTTGCTCTCACATAGGATGCTGGCTGACTGACTCATTAAGTTTCAGAAATATAAAGCTCTCCCAAACTTTTTCTAATTACCAGATACTCTCAGAATTTGGTTCATTAAACTTTCCCATTAATAAAGTCTTTTGTGACCATAAGAAAATCTCTTTGAATTCTTTCAAACCCACTATGAACCATGACTCTCAGATAGGATACTTCACTCTGACAATCAAGCCTCATTTCCTTGATTTGACAACTAATTTAAGAAAGACCTATTTAGTACTATATATTTTAAGACTTCTTAGATATTCTTTTGTCTGTGGTAGCTATAACAGATTCTCTTCAAAATGAAAAGAAAAACAAGTTTTGGGTAGAGTGGTTCTTCCTTCCACTCTTTCAACAGCTGGAGTACATTTGAAGGCAGGAGGATTTAGAAAAGAAAAGCAGATTTGGAATTTAATTTTGAGCAAGGGTTGAGTGATCACTTTCTAAGTTGTCTCCCTCTTTGAAAAGGAAATGAAATCAGGAGTCTCTATTCTCTATTTTTCTGAGGATATGAAGTCTCATAAGGGTTGGATTTGTTCATTCTGTCACTTGGCTTCATTTTATTTGTTTTTAATTTGGAAGGGGTCAAGATAGAAGTCAATTCTCCCCAGTAACTTTTTGGGGTTATACAGAGATTTAGTTGGTTCCTATGAGCTAAGTGCCATAATTGATAGAGTGGTAGGCCTAAAATGAGGAAGATTCATCTAGCTGATTTCAGTTCTGACCTCATGCTTACTATCTGTGTAGTTAACCCTTTCACCCTTAACCCTGTTTGCCTCATTTTTCTCATCTGTAAAAAGAGCCAGAGAAAAACATGGCAAACTACTCAGTATCTTTGCCAAGAAAATACCAAAAGGCATTAGGTAGAGTCACAAATGAAAACAACTCAACAACAATCCTGTTTCAGTTTCCCTCCCTCTTCTAATTCTTACCAGACTCTAAAGTGTGGTCTGTGGGAAGTTTATATGATAGATTTTTTTTTCTTTTCACAAAAAACCAAAGATGAAATCTCCACTTTATCTCTGTTGCTGTTTCTGGGATTTACAGCAGTAAACTGGAGAGATGGGTGGGTGGGAGGAACTGAAAGCTTTGAAGAATTCCTGCAGGGAAATCTTGATAAGTTTTCAGGGCTCTGAACTTTGGACAAGGACACAAAAGAATCAGGCCTTCACAGGCCCATATATTTAGAGCTAGGAGAGACTCCAAAAATCATTTAATACTGCCCAGTCATTTTACAGAATAGCAAATAGGCCAAAACAAGTTAATTAACCAAAGTTACATAAGCTATTAAGGTGTGAAGTCAGACCCAGATCCTCTTGCCACAAAATCTAATATTCTTTTCATCACACCACATGTAAAATCAAAAGAGAAAACTCAAGAAATCAGATTTTGTCACCAATTCAAACATCAGTCCTATATGCCCTTTTCTGTCCTCTGACACTGCCACCAGTTTAGGTTCTTATGGATGGGAACTTTCAAATAGCTTGTGTACTAAACCAGCTTATTCTCAGGAATTGCAAAAGTGAGCCAATCCTGTTCCTATTATTAATCATAATCAGATCAGGTCTCTCCTATTGTCCTGTTAGCATAGAATGATGTGAAGCTGGAGCTCAACTGACTTTCCATAGTTAATACTTCAAACTGGGAAACTGTCTTAATTAGCAGATCTTCAGATAACCAAACTCCTCTCTGGTTCCTTGGCTCCCTGAGACTTTAAAAGTCATTTCTCCCAAAAATATGCTTAATCATCTGACTCTGCCTTGCTTAGTCATGATTGATTATCAGTCCTATATGCCCTTTTCTGTCCTCTGACACTGCCACCAGTTTAGGATCTTATGGATGGGAACTTTCAAATAGCTTGTGTACTAAACCAGCTTATTCTCAGGAATTGCAAAAGTGAGCCCATCCTGTTCCTATTATTAATCATAATCAGATCAGGTCTCTCCTATTGTCCTGTTAGCATAGAATGATGTGAAGCTGGAGCTCAACTGACTTTCCATAGTTAATACTTCAAACTGGGAAACTGTCTTAATTAGCACATCTTCAGATAACCAAACTCCTCTCTGGTTCCTTGGCTCCCTGAGACTTTAAAAGTCATTTCTCCCAAAAATATGCTTAATCATCTGACTCTGCCTTGCTTAGTCATGATTGATTAAGTCTGTGAGCTATTTCATGTAATAAATGCAAATCTCTGTTACTTCTGATGGATGTCTGTGTCATGGTTGTTCTAAGTTGCTAATCACTATACTCTCCCAAATCTCCATTTCATATTATCGCTTCACATAGTGACTTTATTTTTACTTCATTATCACCTCATGTCTACACTATTTCAATAACCTTTTGGTTGTCTTCCTTGCTTCAAGTCTCTATTGCAATCCAGCCTATACTGAGCTATCAGAGATCGTCTGAAAATGCAGATCTGATCATGTCTCCCTGATGGAATATAGCTTCTAGGGGAAACAGCAATAATTTTAAGATCCCCTGACCTTAGGGTGCTTCTGTCCTAACAATCTGTCAGTGATTCTAAATCTTCTGGCTTTGGAATCTGTGATCCTGAGATTGTCCTGGCAATCTGTGTCAATGTTTATAAATGTCCTCTGGCCTAGGAATATAATAATATTTCTTCCCTTAGATTTTAGGGAAGATATATTAGTGATAATATAAAGGCCCTCTAACTTCAGAGCACTATTGTGCAAGTCTTCTGGCTTGAGGATAGTCCTAGGTCTGCTGGTAAGTCTGGATAACTAAATTCCTGAAACCACTCCTCAGTTCTGCCTCTAGGCTACAAAAGTAGCATATCAAAGGCATGAAGAACTGCATAAAGGTGTCTCCTTTCTCCAGGTTCCTTGCTAAAATCTTTGGACTTTAGCTTAATTCAATTATCATAAACTTTGTCCCTTGACTTGGATATGAATTCAAGCCTGCAAATTCTTTTGAGACACCTCATGACACCAGTCTGTGATCCCCAACCTTTTGGGGTCCCCTTCCCAACTTCAACATCCCTCCTCTTCACTAAACTCCAGTGGCTCCAGTTTTTAAGATCAAAAATAAAATCTGTTTGACTTCTAAAATCCTACATAATTGGATTCCTTCTGGCTTTTCCATTCTTCTTACAGTTAATTTTCCTTCATATTCTCTATAATCCAGTAACTTTGAGCTCTTTGATATTCTCCAACAAGCCTCTACCTTCCAATTCTATGCCTTTTCACTGATTGTCCCACATTCACAGAATTCTCTCCCTCCTTGTTTCTCTTCTTGGTTTCCTTTAAATCCCTAAATTTCCTTTAAATCCCTGCAAGTTTTTGCTTGTTCTCTTTAGTATCAGTACCTTCCCTTTGAGATTATTTCCAAATTATCCTGCATACATCCATCTTTACATAGTTGTTTACATGTGCCTCTCCCACTAGGCTGTGAGCTAGTTTTGCTTTTCTTTATATTATAACCAATACTTAAAGACAATGATTGTCACAGAATATTTAAATAGGTATAGAAGAGATAACTATAACTTTCAGAAGTTATTTCTTAGAGTATTTTCTGGACATTAACTTATGACATATAATCATGAAGATGGAAAGGGCTTTTAAAAGATTACCTAATTTGAATACTGATTCCAAACAAGGGTATATACCAGGCATGCTTATCAAGCCTATTTTTTCAAGAACTCCATAAAATGGGATTTCCTGTCTCTCAATCAAATTTTCCTAATTCTTAGTTAAGCTTTTTAAAAATATACTTCTCCTTTTATGAGTTGGATTGCTTATTTCTAAATCTGAGGGTTCTATAAAATACTCATTTATTAGAAACTTAATCTTAAATTACTTTATGCTCATAAATATTTTCATCCTTTTTAATAGGTTTCTTTTCTCTAATTCTATATAACTTCAGTAAATCAAAATTTTCTTCATCTTCAGGTTTTTACTTTTTCTTTATCATCCATGATTCTCTGTTCTCTGAAATATAGTAATTTTATTTTGCTGGTTATTTTAAACTTTAAATGTGAAGAAAGACCTAGTGTTTGTTAGGGGTGTGCTGGAGCCAGCTCCTTTTAGCTCCAGAGAGCTGATTATCAAATTTTATTGTGAGCTTTATACTTCAGAAGATAGAAATGCTATAAATCAGGGTTTGATTTATTGTTCTATTGGTCATTTAGATTTAAGAAAGTGATAAAATGTTGTTAATGCAGATTAAACTTAAAACTTTGTTGTGAATATATATATATTTTCCCTTGATAGTTATTAAATATTTACCAGGACAGCTTGATTCACTGTCAGTTTATTGATTCAATTAACTTATTCTATGGCCTGATTTAGGGGCTAAATAGTATTAGATGCTATCAGATACAGATCAGAAAAATGGAGGAAATAATTATTCTTATATTATTCTCAGTTCTGTAGGAGTTACTTATGACTAGGGCAAAAGAACTTTCCAGAAAAGATTTTTTTGAAACATGTGCATGTATATGTATATCCATATACACCTACACATATGCATATATTTGTGTGTGTATGATGAGTGTTTGTATATATGTGGGGGGATGAGTATGTGTTTGTGTATGTGCACATTTATATATTTCTAGACCTGTTGTTTAAGGTTTTACTAGGAATGCATTCTAGGGCTGAATAAAGAGGAATAAAAAAATGCTCTACCTTATAAAAGGCCGTGTCACTGCAAGAATTGTTCTAATGAACCAAGATGGATGAACGATGATAAATGATTTCAAATTCTTCCTTAACCTATTTTGAAAGAAAGAAAAAATAAACATCACTTCTCTCCCTTTACCTTTTTTTTTCCTTTAAAGGAAAAAGTTACTGCATTCCATAGAAAATATCATGTAATCTAGGAAAGATTTTAAGCCAATTAGAATCACAAGGAAAGTGTGCATATGGGAGGACATTCAATAAAGAAGTTAAGAGCAGAGATATAGCAGCAGGGATTCAAACAGGAAATAAATATTCTTGAATACCTTCTGTCAATCATCTGATAACATTTTTTCATCCATCCTAGTCCAGGCATCTTTCTTCTTGGAGTTGCTCCATTCAAGTAGACGATCATATAATCTTCAGCTACCATCAGCTCCAAAGTACTTATTACATATCTAATCATTAGAAGAAAGTCTTTTAAAAGAAATTTATAGAAAACCTTCCATCATACTTATACCAATTACCATTTTAGTTGAGCATAAATATAGGACATGTTTACAACTAGCTTGATTATCCAGTATATTATTTAATGGCCTTTTAACATATGACCTTAACAGCTTCAGAACAACAAAAACGATATATAGTTACTTTACTAATGTCATCTAGCAAAAAATAAACATTAATTATAAATCATTATTATCATACTTTTTTGAAAGTAGTCACACTGATCAGATTTGGGCATAAGCATGACTTTCAAAAATATGCACAATTAAAATAATGAGAGCACCTAAGATAGAATTAGTGTAATTAAAGAGAAATCCAGATTTATTGTGAGTGACTTAGGAAGTTACTTCAGGAAGAAAAACTATACTTAAGCCAAAAAAAATTTTTGTTGTAGGTATTCCTTATTCTGGCAAAAAAAATATCAAAGGATGTTAATCCATTCTGCACAGATTTTCCTAAAATCTCTGAGTAGTTCACCTTGACAGATTTCTTTAATGTTTTATCAAGACTTTAAAGTATCCCCAAAAACAGTTCCTCAAATTCAGGGCACCCCATCTGTCATTACATGTTCACAGACATTCATTCAAAGCACTTTGTTCCAGTGTCCACAAGCATCACTCACAGGAAAAGATTTTCCATGACATAGTGGTAATCAGCCCGACTGCTGTCTGGCAGAAAACAGGCAGCAAACACAATGATGGCATTTAGACCGTCCCCATAGTATCCTGGGGGACAAACAAAAAGACATTTGTAACTGAGGGGAAAAAACCCTTAACAAGATAATATTTTATAGACTCTACTGGGCTTTTTAAAGTTTGTGAATCACTTTACAGATGCCATTTCATGTGACTTCTATAACCTCAAAAGACAGGGAACATCCCAATTTTACAGATTAGGAAACCAAAGATCAATGAGGCTATGACTTGTCTGTGGTCAAATGGATTCAACTTTTACCACAAGCAAATTACTTAGTATCTCTGAGTCTCAAGTGACTATGATGCATCTAAGGTACAGATATAGATATGGTGATTTTATGTTGCTGGAGGAAATCTGGATGTCAATAAAGTCAGATATTTCATTTACTGGCATATGGGAATAGAAACCAGACATACTTCTTGCTTGTTTTTATATTTTTTGCTTTGTTTTGTCTTTTTTGGATGAAAAAATTCCCTCTACCAATACAAGTCAGCATTTTCTCTCCAATTTGAGATCTGGGAGACTGAGAGATCAAGGGTCACACAGTCAGTAGGTGACAGAAGTAGGACTTGAATGCAGGTCTTTTTGGATTGGAGACTAACTTTCTAACTCATTACTGCTCCTATAAATATACATCTGTATAAATACATGTAGTCTCACATAAGTGGGACAAGGAAAGTATAAATTTTTATCAAATAATAGGAACAAAAAAAGCTGGATAAAATTGTAGAAAGGAAAGAAACCAGCTACTATTTTTTTCCCCAGAAAGTAAGGGAAAAAGCTTCCCTTTTAAACAATTACATAATACTTTAAGGTTTATATATTCTTGTGAGGCTATGTATATAAGCATCATTGTCCATATTTGACAGCTGAAAAAACTGAGGTTCCAAGAGGTGACCTACCCATGGTCTTCTAACTAGTATTAGAACCAGGATTTGCTCAGGGACAAGAAGGAACTGAGTAACTTGCAAGTGATAAAAAGAGTGATAAAAGCTAGTGCCTTTAAGATGCAGGAGCTAAAACTAGGTTTTCCTGACTCCAAAGAAGGCTCTTTTGTAAGATTTAGAAGAACAAATTCCAGACAAGGGTCTAACTTCTGAGCACAAGAAATGTTAAAAAGCAAGCAAGATCTGCACTCCTTCTTTTATACTTTTCCCTCAGAATTTAGTGCTAAATGTTGACCAATATTTATCAATCCTAAAAGAGAGGAAACCGCAAGTCTCCTATGTAAGACATTTACCATAGAGGTGATTCAGATTGCACTTCTTCTTAATATGTTTTGTTAAAGAATTCCAAGCTTTATCATTAGCCTATCTCTGAATTAAAGCTCACTCATAAGTAAATGACAATTCAATCATTAAATAAAGCTATTGTCATAGTTCTTTGAGTGGATTTAGAGTCCACACTTTCAAGTCTGATCTTATTGCACCCTAAGAGTCATTACTTCATTTCCTCAAAGCCCACAAATCTATGAGAAGAATTTATGCACATGAGAGTAAGCATGAGATTGGGAGAAAAGGGATAAAGAGAGTGCTTGCTTGAAGTATATTTAGATACTTTTGATTCAGAAAAATAAATTCTAAGGCTGGTTCCTTAAAGAGGACTAGATTTTATAAAAGGTAAATGACATGCTATAAAGAAACAAATCTTTATAGTCAGTATTTAATTGTGTCCCTATTGTTTCCCCACAACAAAATGAAAGCTTCTTGAGAGCAGGAACCATTTTTTCCTTGTCCCTGTATGCTTAGTGCCAAAGTATATGCTAAAACCTTCAGAATGTTTATTGAATTGGATTGAAAATATATTGAATAGGTGTAAGTCCTTTAAAAGATTTTGATGCTGCCCACCATCCAGGCAGGAAGATCATAGTTATAAAAACTGATATTTGTGACAGAGGATTGTCACAACTTCCTTCTTCAGCTTACTTGTACCATATATTGTGGTGCCACAGTTCCCTTTTAATGTCCTGACTCAGTTTCCCTAAATTGTTCTGCCTCAGTTTCCCTGAATTGTTTTGCCTGGTTATAACATCCCTCCCTCCTAATCATCATGATCCAGATAAGGAGAAAAACCTTCTATCTTGGACATTGTGACCCCAGATCTTCCCTACTTATCAGAATGTCCAGTGCCTCCTCTGTTCTGTCATTGTTCTTCTTGATCCCAACTTATCAGAATGCCTGGCGCTTCCCCCCACCCTGTCAGAACCAGATTTATAGTCTGTTCCACTCTCAGTCCTCTGACTTCGCCCCTGCCTCGGTCTACCCCCTGGTAGCTTGGAGCCACATGCATATATACATCATATTAGCTGCTGGATGCTTTGGACATCAGCCCTGCGGGCAACATGCCCCCAGTACAATCTCTCCTCAGAAATCCAAATAAAATATTAAAAACTCTCTAATTTCTATCTTGCCTCAGTTTCTCCAGCATTACAATATACTTGTTGCTTCTGATCTTAGAATATAAGCTCTTGGGGAGCAGAGATTGTTTCATATAATGTATTAAATCCCTTTTACCAAGCACAATGTTTGGCAAATAATAGATATTTTTCTAACAACAAGAGCAACAAAAATCTGATAATATTGACAACTAAAATAAAATAAGGAGACTTGTAGAAGATGTGTTTTAAAGACCTATGTGCCCTACATGCTAAACTCACCTTTTTTACATATGTTTTTAACAAGGTTCTTTTCCATGGCAAATGTTGCCAAAGAAATGTCTACCTAATATTCTAACTCTAACTTTAAAAACATAAAGATTTTAATAGAGAAAGGCTCAATAGAGGAATAGGGAGAAAAAACCCCCCTGAAATATTGAGTTACTAATGTTCTGAGCAGTAATGTTTCTAACTTCAGAAAAGACAGTTTGGGGGTCTTGGGATATTTATAAATTCAGGAAATTGATCTATCATTCTTGCCTTCTCTTTTCTATTTTTGGAAATCTTCTGGGGCATTAACAAAACTTAAGTCTGGGGATTATAGACACTGCCTCATAAGGGATATTAAAATTCAACTTATTCATATATTTCAATGTTCTCTATGTAATAAAGTTGTGTGTGACTGACTCCAAATTACCCAGCTGACAAAGTATTTATGGTCACCTAAATTATTCCATTGTCCATTCTTGTATTATGTCATGAATATATGTTCTCTTTATTATTATTCAGTTATTTCAGTCATCTCTGACTCTTTGTGACCCTATCTGGGGTTTATTTGGCAAGGATACCAGAACAGTTTTTTATTTCCTTCTCCAGCTGATTTTATAAATGAAGAACTGAGGTAAACAAGATAAAGTGATTTGTCCAGGGTCATACAGCTAGTAAATAACTAAGGCCAGATTTGTACTCCAGAAGATGAATTGTCTTGATCCAGGCCCAGCACTTTATCCACTGAACCATCTAGCTTCCCAATATGTTTTCTAGAAAAGGAATTCTGAAATTTATAAATGAAGGTGAATTATTTCTTGTACTTGAAGTGAGATGATGAGGAAGAAAAAGTTGAGAGGGAAAGGGAGGAGAGAGATAAGATGGGAGAAATAAGAATACAGGAGGAGGGAGAGGGAAAGGAGGGAGAGGGAAAGGAGAGAGAGAATAGGGAGTGGAGAAAAGAGAAAGGGAGGAAGAGAAAGAGGAGAGGGAAAAGAAAATGAGAAGAGAAGAGAAGAAAAGAGGGAAAGAAATGAGAGAAAGAAAAGTAAAGAGAAAAAGAGAGAGAGCTAGAAAGAGAGCTAGAGGCAGAGAGACAGCAAATGGGGGGGGAGAAAGAAGTAAAGGAGAGAGAGAAAAGGAAGAAAAACAGAGAGAATGAGAGAGACAGAAAAGGAAAAAGAGGTGAGGGAAAAGAGACAGAGGGAGATAATGAATGAGAATTTCTACAAGAAAAATTTTCTCTTATATTAAGTGATGCCAGCATTGTCTTTCATTGCTTTGGCAGTCTTTCAAGTAGCAAATCTTGGAATGATGGAATAACTACTTTCAAAATTAGAGCTAAACCTTTCATTCATACTATAAAGCATACAGTTTTATTAAATGATGCTAGCAGTTGGTGTTACAATTCAGATAATATTTGGAATGGAGTTTTTTTTCCTTAAATTTAAAACATCTCTGTTCCATTAACATTAGGAATAAACAAATGTATTTGCTGAGGCCCAGTAGCAAGTCCCTCTTGAGGCTCTTTTTAGCCTCTACAGCAGTAACTACAAGCCTTACCTGCAGCAGCAAAGAGAAGCATGAAAGTAATGTAACACAAGTTTGCTGGCCAGCAATGGGAATGGAGAGAGAAGAAAGGATGTCACAGTCTCACACCAAAACATACACACGCACACACACACCAGCAGGTAAGTTTTCTCCTCAGATCGTGGAGACCATTTTCCAGGACCACTGCACAGATTACCTGAATCTCCTAAAATGAAATGAGAGGTAAAAAAAAAAAAAAAAAAAAAGGAAACCTCTTGTTATAAATCTTGGGACTCTTTTCTCCCTTATTTCTTTAAATGCATTTCCCATTCCTAATATAAAAGAGCTGGTCCTCACCTCAACCTGCTCCATCATATAATGAATAAGACTGGCAGAACAAATTACACCTAATGTATCATTTTTATTCTGTCCTTTTAAAAGAAGGACAAAGCTTATCAGTGATGGAGGACACTCAAATATTGCCATTCACCAGTCTTTCCAGGGGCCTGAGTACTTGGTGTGGTCCAGAAGTTTCAGGCAGTTCCAATTATAAATTATATAAATTATACAAAGTGCTTCACTTTGCAATCTGACATACAGATGTCAAATTGTATACAAAAAGCATCTTCATGGTACTACTATTACTGTTACTTCTACTTGTTAATGTAGTGTTGTAAGGTTTATTTACATATTAGTTTATTTTATAATTTTTATATAGTTTATTTTATATAATTTTTTTAAGGTTTGCAAACTTTTGCATACCTTATCTCATTTGTTTCTTATATCAGCCTTTTCCAATACTTCAGATATCATTATCCTTACTTTTACAGATGAGACCTGTCCACAGTCCACAGCACGTTTTGGTGTTGGCGTTTGAATTCAGTATCCTGACTCCAAGCCTAGCATTTGACCCACTACACTAAACTGTTTCTCCACAATGCAAAGAACCATTCAAAAGAAAACTATCTACATTGAAGCACTAATTTTCAGATTTTCAACAGGATTCATCAAGAAATAGTGAAAACACAATTCTGCCACCCATTATTTGGGTGATTTCATTTGTAAGGTTTTATAGAGGCATCCATTAGCTTTTAGTAAGACTGTCTCACTTTGGTAACTTTCAAAGTAACTAAGGAAGCTGTTTTACTCACAGAGTAGTAAGGATGTTCCCCTTTTTAGAAAAGGGTAAAAGTCATGACAATGTAGATCCCCAAATTCAAGGATGTGTAGGGCTAAAAGAATACATGCAAGTGGCCCGGAGGAAGGTGAGGTGCCAAGGAGAGGATGGGAGGCCTTCTCATAGAAACAAACAAACAAATAAAAAAATAGACAGACAAAAAAAAAAAAAAAGTCAACAACAAAAAAGAAAAGGAATAAATGCAAAAGAAAGTGCTGAGGCTCAGCAAACTAGGTTATCCTGAAGTTTTAACAGTCAGCCAGAAGCAAGGATACTTTCTAACTCTAGTAAGTAACAAGCAGAAACTCAAGAGGAGGCAGAACTCCATACTGATTCTGATGCCATGCTAGCCTGAAAATTGGCTTATCATAGTATAAGTGGTAAGATTGGCTTAATATAGTATACTCATTAAACTGATAGTATTTTGACTTGGTTACTGATAAAGAATGTTTTTCTTAGAAATCATAGATTTCAAGAAGTCTGTGAATTGGGTTGGGAAAAAAAATATTTTCATCTTCACCAACCTCTAACTGAAATTGAACATTTTTTCCATTATGAATTTAAGGACAAAACAAAAACACATTAGTTTGAGAAGTAGTATTTATAGGATTCACAGTCTGCCAAAGGAGTTGTGATATATATACACACAAAAAAAGAGAAATATAGCTATCACCTCAGAACTGAGGGGGATAAAATAATTTAAGCATAGGTTATTATTGAAGGAGAATAGTCATACTGTGCCTTTTTAAAAAGTACACAGTGCTTTGTTGTAGCAATAGTCTCTTGGACATGATCTTTACTTGGTATACATCTCAAAAAACTGAACCTACTGTTTACTACAGAGAAATCTGGAATAAGAAAACAAACTTTATAAAGAAGGGGACTATATGGCATTTCAGTACTATGCATCAAACCATGAGTCACTGCAGGAATGACAGCATCCTCAGACATCTGTGCTCAGTTAGCACAACAACTGTTACTGGTTATTTTACATCGTATTTGTATTACTCCTGAGATAAAGTACCTTTTTATGTGTTTTTATTTGTCTAGGAGTTGAATCTGTGATTGGTCCCTCAACCAATGCAAACTGGACAAATTTACCTGTGATTGGCCCCTCCATCAAGGCAGATCAGCAATCCATCTTTGACTATAGTCCTAGTGTCACCTGAAGTACTCAGACATTAAGTGGTTTTTCCAGGGCTCACACAGTCAGTATGTTTCAAAACAAGATTGAATCCAGGTCTTCCTGGCTCCAAACTGGCCTTCTACCCACTACACCACACTGTCTCTCAATGCACCCTTAAAAATAGGACAAGGAAGGAATGGAACTTCAAAGGCCTCCCAGCAGAATAGAATTTTACGTTTAAAATTCATCTTCCTTTTATGCTGTCTACCAGAGGCAGACAAAAGGACGCAGGAGCTTCTAATGTCCCGCCAAGATATTTAGGGCTTTGTGCTTGTGAAGGATGAGAGAATTCAGGGAACAATGATTACATGGTTAGCTCACAATGAGGTAATTTTTTTTTTTCCTTGAACAGCTGGACCAACTGGAAAACTACCTAAAGGCTGCTGTTGGAGGAAGTCATGCAATAGAAAAACCAAAACTGCAAAAGTTTCAGTGATAAATGCAGACACTTGTGTTCAATTAGCTTCACCTGCATTCCAAATTAACAAAGGGCACACTGTGTGGTGAAGACAGCCCCAGAGAAGCACTACAAAAGCAACATCCATTATTGTTTTTTTGGGGGGGCCCTTTCAAAAAGGTATATTTTCTGACTAGGAAGCTGCTGCTGCTGCTGCCATGCATGGAGAATTAAAGTAGCTAATGGAAAAGCACACTTTGCATGGAAAATAACTATCAGGGTTAAGCCTATAAAAAGCTTTTTGAAGTGTGTGAAAGGAATCCAGAAGGCTCTTTGTTTTTCTTTTTTAATAGAAGAGAATTTGATGTAAAGATTCTAGAAGATTATACTCAATAGTAGTGCATTCATAAAAACTCAGAAAGTGTTCTTATATGCTCTTAGACATTTAAGATTGTGCTCCTATCCAATATATATGAATTCTGCCAAGGAGTGATGGCACAGGATAATTACCTGTTCTGCAATAACTCTGGGGTAAGGTACATGCTCATCATATATTTAGTGTGAAAACAACATTTTCACTTGAGAAGCTTCCCTAGCCTTAGAGGTAAAACCTCATCAACCCTTCAGCTTCATATTAATATGTCACAGACTAGGGGTTTTGAGATATCACAATGCCACCAAAGGGAAAGAGACAATTATCTCCCTTCATGAAATATGACTTTGACATCTCTCCAATTCCAAATTTCCCTTTGGTGTTCCCTACCTCCATGAGAAATGACTCTTTTGTAAGGCTCTATAACTTTCATGTCAATCCTTTGCTCCTGCTCTCCAATCACGACGGTCCTCCACAACCGGTTGTCCTCCCGCTCCTCCTCAGCAGTGTATTCTGGAATGGACTCTGCCTCCTGGCCAGAATCTTGGAGGGATGTCGGGTCCTCTGGGAGGAAAATAAGAAATACAAGCAGGTAAGGATTCAGAACAGAGGTTTAGGGATTGTTAGCAATAGTTCATGAGAAAGATGAATGACCAATTATAAACTCATCAATGGCTTGCATTTTATAGTTCTTTATATTGTGCATATGCAGTTTGATATAATGGAAAGAATTCTGGCCCTTCAGTCAAAGGAGGTAGGTTCAAATCTTGCCTCCAACCAGTGTGATCTTGGACAAGCCTTGGGACTCAGTTTCCACCTATAAAATATAGGTGTGGAATTAGTTATTCTCTGTGGTCTCTTTCAACTTGTTATCTATAACCCTATGAGCTGAACCATCACCCCTACCACTATTTTAGTAAATAGCATGCATTTCATAAAAATTGAATTTTTGAGAAGGCAAATTCATTAGCCATATCCTAAGATAGGTCCAATGGTACTAAAAGGTAGCCATCTAGGTCCAGAAACATACCAAGTCAATCATGACCATGAGACATAGACAATATTAGCTCTATAGGTCTCTACAGAGAGTAGGGATAATATAGTATATAGTAGAGCTAGGTTTAACTGCAGCATGACCTTGGGACCCTTAGAGAGAGCCCAAACTGTAGACCCACCCTTAACTACATCTAAATTTATTTTGAGGCCTTGGAATCACTCAATTTTAAGGGATATTTGGGAAAGAGGGGCATGGGAGCAGGACCAATCTGAAACATTGTCTCCAGAGTTGCTACTAAAAGGTATGAATGCCTAGGAATGGATATTGGGGGTAAGGGGTGCATGTATGAGTTAATAACACAGAACAAAGATCTAAGAGTCTCTTTGATCTTCATGTATGAATTTGTTGAATCAGTAATGCTCTCTGCTTCTCAATTCATTTCTTTCTACCAGTATTGCCTTTCCTTCTTCATATATATGAAGCTCCCACAGAATTTTTAAATTGGGAGCCTGGGAGCTTTTAAATTGAGCTCTATTGCAATATTCCAAGCAAGTGAAGACCTAGGTTCAAGTATTCCCACTGACACATATTGAGTCTGTGTCATTTATCAAATCACTTAACTGCTCAATGCCACAGGCAAACTCTCTAAGATTATAAATTATAACAGCTGGATTGCTAATCTGCATAAGTGGATGGAATTTCTACATGAAGTCACAAATCTGTGCATGTGTTTAGATACACACACACACACACATTTCCAACCCCATTTTCCCCAGGAATTCCAATCCTATATTTCCCACTGCATGCCAGAGATGACTACCACCTTAATGATCCTGACATGAAGGGAAGACAACCATACAGTTGAGGAGGAAGCTTTGAATAAGCAGATTCCCAAACACCAATGTTTCAATTCTCTTTTAAATGCTAAAGGCAGCTGAATGGTGCAATAGACAGATTTCTGGATCCAGAGTGAAGATCTGAGTTCAAATCCAGCCATAAACATTTATTTAGTGTGAGACTCAGAAAAAGTCTCTTAACCTTCATCTGCCTCAATTTCTTCATTTCTAAAATGATAGCAACTTATCTCCCAGAGTTGTTATGAAGACTGAATACAATAATATTTGAATAGTATTTTTGCAGAATTTCAAAGCACCATATAAATGTTAACTGTTATTATTAAGTTGCAAGTATTGAACCAGTTTAGTTCTACCTAGAGAGAATTTCACAATATATCTCTGATTGTAATAATAGTATTTAAATTTATTTAGTTTTACTCTTTGCAAGGCAACTTATACACTCTTTTTATTTAATTCAACAATCTTGTGTTTCTCCATTTTATAAAGGAGGAAATGGAGGCTTACGGAAATTAAATAATTTGCCCAAGGATTCACAGCTAATAAGAATCTTAGGTCTTAAAAAAAAAAAAAAAAAATCTTAGGTCTTGAACACATCTTCTTAGGCACTTCATTCTGCAGCCTCTGGAATCTCCAGAGGTTCTACAATTTCTCCACAAACCTGATACCCATTCTTCTACTTCCTGAATTTTTATCACTGCTCTTCTAATCTAACTCTCTTCCCCTCAGTTTTCTAATAAAGAAAATGAAGAGATTAGCTAAATGACTTTTAAGGCCATATCAGGCCTTAAATCCTTTTATCCTATGACTTTGTTCACTCAATTATTTCTTCTCTCTCATGAATGAGAGATGAATTAGAGAAAGCATTGCCCAAGGCAGAGAAAGTGCTGAGAAAAATTGTGAAATATAAAAAGCTTGAGAGACCTAGTTTTTGTTAATCGTATTAATTATGCTAATGAGTAATTAATAAAAGGATGGTTATTTGGCCATCTTCATAAACTAAAGATTCCTCATGGAATTTACTCTAATTCATCTTCTCTGATAATCTTTTGGTTTTTATGGTTCTTCCTGCCTTCCCTCCCTCCCCATATCCCTTCATTTAATACATTTTATTGATTTTACTTAAACAACATCTCTTGCATTTTCTGAAAAAAGACAGGAGATGGGAAATGCACATTGATCCATCTTTCCACTCACATGGCTTCCAGTTCAGGTCTCCATCACCAATCACTTTAATTTAATTGCCTGCTAACTAGCCTTCCTTTTTTCAATTTCTTCCTTGTCCAATTCATCAACACAGATGCCAAAACAATTTTCCTAAGGCATACATCTGTCTGCAATATCACTCTGCTATCAAAATTTCATTGACTCACCATTGCTTATATTAATTATTAATTTTATTTTTAAATTAAATTGAATTTTATTTTCAGATCCAAATTCTTTGCCTCCCACCCCTGCAATCCCCAAACACATACTTTTGAGAAAGGCAGAAAAACAAAACCTGTTACAAATTGTATTACTCAAGAAAAACAATTTCCCACATTGTTCATGTCCTAAAAACTCAAACCAAACCAAGCCAAATCAAAACCAAAAACATGAGCTTCAGTCTATATCCTAAGTCCATCATCTCTCTAACTGAAAGTCACCATTGTTTTTAGGGTAAGCCAATGTCCTTAGTCAAGCATTTAAGGCCCTACACAACTTGTCTCCAACTCACCTTCCTAGTCTCACATCACTCTGCTGTCCTTCATGAACTCTTATGTTCCAAACAAACTCAAACATTAAATTTCCCTAAGCTCGATGTTCCATTTCCTAACTGTGCATTTTTATAGGCACATTTTTATATGTGCATTTTATAAAATATAAAACTATATGTTTATACCTGTTGGGTATCCAGAATTTACTCATTTCTTTCTTCTAGAGTTCCCATCTTCCTTCCAGGAGAAGGAGCTGTCTCCTCTATAAAGCCTTCTCTAATCCCATCCATTTGTTATTTCTCTATTTCATTTTATCTTGCAGTTGCTTATTTGTATTTGTGTTACCCTTCCCTCCCCTCCCCTCCTTAGAATATAAGCGCCTTGAGGGCAGGGTAGTTTCACTTATGTCTTTGTATCTTAAGTGACTAATATAACACCATGCAAATACTATGTAATATTTCTTGAACTGAATTTGTAATGCATTCTGTAATCATGTCTGTCCTCTATCCAAAGAGGCTTCCCACTAACAAGAAAGCATAAATATTTAATCTTCATATTCAAGCCCTCTGTAATTCTGTCTAACTCCAGTCCTACAAAAGTGAAGTTCTTTCTATGTTTTTGTTTTTTCTTTTGTAGTTGTTCAATAATTTTTATTGTTGACTCTTTGGGACTCCACTTGGAGTATACCTGGTAAAGACATTGGAGTGATTTGTTACTTACTTCTCCAGCTCATTGTGACTTGCCCAAGGTCACACAGTAGTATGTCTCTGAGGCCAGATTTGAATTGAGGAAAATGAATCTTCCTACTTCTAAGCCCAGCCCTCACTGAGCCATCTAGATGCCCCTCCTACCATCTCTAATGTCTGTACCTTCACCCATGTTGTTTTCCCATACCCAGAATGGGCTTCCTACCAATCTATCTGCTAATATGTCTCTCCTTCAAGATTATACTTGGATGCTACTTCCTCAGAGAAGTCTTCCCCAACCCTGCCCAGCTAAAACTTTTCTCCTTTAAATTCTTTGAAATACTTTGCCTGGATTTTTTTTTTTTTTTTTTTTTTTTTTATTTCACCTTTCCTATTACCTGGCCATTTTTCTACTTGTCCTTCTCATTAAGATATTGCTAGCTCCATGAGCACAAGGACTTGGTATAGACATCTCTAATTTGAATCATAAGATCATAGATTTAGGGCTAAAAGGGATCTTAAAGGTAATTTAATCTAGCCCCTTCTTTAAACATAAGGAAATGGAGTTTAAGTAAGTTTTCCACACTCATATATTTAGTCAGTCAATTAGAATTTAGTAAGTACCAACTATGTGCCAGGCACTATGCTAAGCACTGCATGGGACAGAATTTTAACCCATGCTAGTGATTCTCACTTTTAAACAACACATCATAGCTAGCACATGGTAGGCAATTAATAAATGCTTATTAATTTGAATTTTTATGAGATGATTATTAGCTGTAGGAAATTTACTCTCCAATCATGGAGAAAAGAAACTTGTGCAACTTCTCACACAGAAAATGGGCCAAGATTCACTTCAGAAAAGTGGTAACTTAAGCAAAGTCAATAAATTTCAGTCTGAGGAATAAAGAAGGATGACAGCTAATGGGTAAATCTCTGTAAGTCTCATAATATGCTTATCAGAAATATTCAGCCTTAAAAAATTCTTCTCATTTCTCTATCTCCTACCGATTCAAATGCAAATGCTTCTAATATCATTATATTGTCAAAATTTGAATTATGGAAAATACCTGAACAGAATAACTTTGCTGTGGTTTAGAAAAATAACAATGGAATGGTCATCAGCATTCTGCCATGAATTTCAAATTTCTAAGCTCAATTAAGGAGCAGTATAACAAATGCAAATTTTTTTAGTATGAAGGATGATCCTTCTAAGATATTTGCTCCTGTTCCATAGACACTTCTAATGTCCTTGACATTCAATGTACTTTTTGTTGTTGTTGTGTTCTGGATCTCTGATTTCAGCTATATAAAACTCTTAATCATGAAAACTTCATAATTCTATAATGTGCATTAGTCTGTAATATAGATCTTAAGATTACATGTCAGGTAACTAGGTGGGCAGTGGATAGAGACCAATCCCGAACTCAGGAGGACCCAAGTTCAAATCTGCTTTAGGACACTTAACATTTCCTAGTTGTGCAAGTCACACCCCCAATTTGCCTCAGCAAAATAAATAAGTGAATAAATAAATAAAGTATTACATGTCCTGGAGAACTAAGAGGTTAAGTGACTTTCCCATGATCAGACAGTCAGCTAGTAATTGTCAGCAAGATTTGAACTCAGATCTCCCCGAGTCCAGATAGTTAGATTACCTTCATCATACTAGTCTGCCTCTCTAACCACCCTAAAGAACTTTTTAAGTTACCTTTAAACTTTTACATTTAAATGTTTCCATTGTCTAATTGTAAATATTTTTTTGTAAATAGCACCTGAGTGAATAAAAGTCCTCTAATAACAGTTTAACTTAGAATGCTTTAAGTGCTCCTATTTAAGTTTGGGAGGTTTTTCCCCCCAACTTTTAAGCATATTTATTTAAAGTGTTGAATTCCAAATTCTATTCCTTTCTCCTTCCCTACTTTCTCTTCGACCCTCTAAGACAGTAAACAATCAGAATAGGTTATATGTGTGCAATTATGTAAAACGTTTCTATATTAGTTATTTTGTATAAAAAGACTTGAATAAAAAAATAAAAAAAAATTGATAAATAGCATGTTTCAGTATATATTCAATCAATATTAGTTCTTTCTCTGGAGGCAGATAGGATAATTTATCATTAGTCCTTTGGGACTGTCTTGGATCCTTGTATTGCAGAAAATAACTAAGTCATTCCCAGCTCTTCACTGAAAAATATTGTTGCTACTATATACAATGTTCCTCTGGTTCTGTTCATTTCACTATGAATCAGTTCATGTAAGTCTTTTTAGGTTTTTCTAAAATCATCCTGCTTGTCATTTCTTATGACACCAATAATATTTTTTTACAATCATATACCACGGCTTATTTAAATGTTCCCCAACTGATGAGCATCCTTTGGTTTCCAATTCTTAGTCACTACAGAAAGAGTTAAATAAATATTTTTGCACAAATAGGTTTTTAACCCCTCCCCCTTTTAAAAATCTCTTTTGTGTTAGGTTCTTACTAAGTGCTAACAATTCTCTAGCTCAGAATTCACACCTTTAGTTCAAACCTTTAAGGGAGTTTTCACCTTTGAAGGAATACTTTAAAGAAGCAAGTTCATTGGTTAAAGGAGTTCCCACAAAGCCCCTGGAGTACCCACAAGCCCATTCTCTGGGAGGATAAAAGAGGAGGGCAGTCAAGAAGGAGACAGTCAGTCTAGACTGGGAGAAGAACAAGACTTCCCTGGAGAACTTCAGGGAAGCTTGAGGAGATTCAGAGCCAGGATTCAGGAAGAAGAGGATTCGAGATTCTACCTTCGTTCTGGCTGGAGGCTCCAGAAGCCTCCCAAGAAACTTGCTCACAGAGGAAAAGATTATACAGAAAAGAAACCTTCTCCCAGAGAAGGATTATAATTAAGATTTGACAGAACATTTACACTTTTGGATATAGACCTAGGAGTAATATTGCAGATCAAAGGGAATACACAGTTTTATAGCTCTTTGGGTATAATTAAGTGTGAGAGTTTTTAAAACCTAAAACAAAATAAAATAATGGACAAAATCATTTGATGGAATAATTTAGACATTTGTTATATTAACTAATGGAAAGGATGCTTCAAATAGTGGACATTCAGGGAAAAATTACTGAATAAACAGAAGTTTTATTTTCTATTTGGTCTTGAGGAAGGTCCTACCTCCATGGTTCAAGTCGGACAACTTGGGAAGATAGGTGGGACAAGAAGTTGCTGGAGAAGGGAGGATCTCTTGGAATATGTACAGGAGCAAAGAAAAAAAAAAAAAACTGAATAAAGCAAAACCAAAACCAACATATGCTATTTGATCTTCTAAGTAAACACTTCCTAAAGTTATCCAGTTATATGGAAAGTCAGGGTGGTGCCTGAAGGAGAGGCTGGAGAGGCTTCTTATTGACAACTAAATAAAGTATAAATGTTTGACCTTAGTATTCAAAGTCCTCCTTAATCCTGTTCAACCTTATTTCATACTACTCCATTCCTACAAAATTGGATTTCCCTCTGTGCTCCTGTTTTTATCCCACCATCTTTCATTTTTGTTCCTTTACCCATGCTGTTTTCTCATAACTGCAATGGGCTCCCGACCAACCCATCTGCTAATGTTTCTCTCCTCCAAGGCTCTAAGGAGAACTATGCCTTTCTCTTTTACCTAAAGTCACCACCATTCCTTCTTCACTGTTTACACATTTTTTTCAACATTGACAGGTGGTAAATTACATAATGTTTTTCATTTTGGAAGTTCTAATTTTAAATTGTGTGGAGTGAAGAGCAGGTAATCATAGGATCAGAGGCTTTAGATCTGAAAAGGGCTTTAGAAATCATCTCATTCAGTTTTTCCATTTGGGAGAGGACAATGGGGCTCAGTTTCACTAAAAAGTAAATCTATATATAGCTAGTAAAAAAAAAAAAAAAAAAAAAAAAAAAAAGATGGAATTCAAACTTAGATCTTCTCTCTCCAAAAACCAAAAAACTTTTCTATTTCTGTTTAATTTGATAGCACTTATTTTCCTTTTTTAAAAAAACAGATTTTATTTAACATTTTTACATTACCTAGATTTCCCTCTATAACCCTCCTTTTTCTGTATTTATTTGTTTATTTATTTATTTATTTTTACTGAGGCAATTGGGGTTAAGTGACTTGCCCAAGGTTACACAGCTTAGAAGTGTTAAGTGTCTCAGAACAGATCTGAACTCAGGTCCTCCTGACTTCAGGGCTAGTACTCTATCTACTGTACCACCTTGCTACCCCTTCTGTATTTATTTTCAATAAATTAACAATAAATTAAATTGAGGCAGAGTCAATAATGGCCCATGTTGAGCTCCAGGTTAGGTTGGGAATTTTTACAGAATATATTATTTGCATCTTTTCTTGTATGTGATACAGTATGAGTAAATATTCTATAAATATTTGATAAATGAATTCTTTGGAGAGTGAGACTAGAGTGAGATTTAGCATTTCCTCCAGTGTTAAGCAATGTCATAGATACAGAAAGCGCTTAAAAGCTTAGGGTCAGAGAATCATAGGGTTAAAATTGGAGAGGATCTCCAAGACAATTCGGCCTAAGCTCTTCATTTTATAGATAAAAAAGGTGAAACTTAGAAAGTGAGTTTCCCAGGGTTATATCCAGGGGAATTATGGGACTCAAATGGGAAAACAGATGGACAATCTGCAAACCTTAACATGCTACATAAATGCCAGTTACAGTTATTACTGTTGTTGTTGTCATAGTAGTTGTTAGCTTACTGTTACCATTCCTTGGATTGGTAACAAGTAAGCCTTCTATTGCCATCCTACTTAGCTCAAGTAGTATTTATAAAGCAATATAGGGATGTATTTGTAAATGTTTAGCAATGGGGCTCCAAGGGAAAAATTATATATATATATATATATATATATATATATATATACATGATTTATTTTAAAAATTAATTGATGGCTATATTTAATATGATTATTTTTCTTTTTTTTTTTAACAGAATTTCATTTTTCCAATTACATGTAAAGAGTGTTTGACATTCATTTTTATAAGATTTTTTTCTCTCTCTCTACCTTACCTCCTCCCTCCCCAAGATAGCAAGCAATCTGATATATAACATATATGTGTGTGTGTGTGTGTGTGTGTATAGGTATAGATTATGCATGATATATATGCACTTTAAAAATATGTTAGTTTAAATTTCCATATATTATAATGTTTCAAACTTTTAAGTCTTTGATGTAAATATTAGAGACACTATTATTCTCACTTTATAGGTAAGAAGACTCAGAAAGAGTACATCTTACAGATATCTAGATGCTAAGTACCACAGGCAAGATTTGAAGACAGACCTTCCTGTTTTTATGGCTATGGTTTTAATTACTGTCAGGTATACCTAACCTAACCTCACTAGCTAGTACAGATTCCTTTTATTTTTCACTTTTTTGTATTCCTCCCCCCCAATTACCTATTAAAATAGTTTTCAACATTCATTTTTGAAAGATTTTGAGTTCCAAATTTCTTTCTCTTTGTCCTTCTTTCCCTGCCCTCCTTCTCCACAACAGCAAGCAATCTGATATAGGTTATATATGTACAATCATGTTAAACATATTTCCACACTAATCATGCTGGGAAAGAGGAATCAAAACAAAAGGAAAAAAACATGAGAAAGAAAAAACAGCCATAAAAAAAAAAAAGTGTTTCAATCTGCATTCATACTCCATAGTTCTTTTTCTGAATGTGGAATAGCATTTTCTAACACAAGTCTTTTGGAACTGTCTTAGATCACTATATTGCTGAGAAGAGCTAAGTCTATCATTGATCATTGCACAATGTTGCTGTTCTTATGTACAATGATTTCCTAGTTCTGCTCATTCACTCAGCATCAGTTTGTGTTAAGTCTTTCTGGGTTTTTTGTGAAAAATGCCTGCTCACCATTTCCTATAAAACAATAGTATTCCATTACATTAATATCCCATAACTTGTTTAGCCATTCTCCAATTGATGGGCATCCCTTCAATTTCCAATTCTTTCCCACAATAACAAAAGAGTTTATATAAATATTTTCATATATGTACATATACTTTAAAGATTAATCTTTATCATGAATACTTTGTTAAGTCTAGAAAATAAAAATAATAAATCAAGCAGTCCCAATATACAGCAATTATATTTTTCCAAGGTGTAAGTGTTCATCCTAAAAATTTAACAATGGTATTAGCTGGATGGAGCTGGCTCCAGTATTCCCCCTGGAACTAGCAAATGTGTATTTTATTCTTGATATAGAGATGGCATTGGGTTAATATGGACTGAATATTCCAAGTTTTACTCCTAACTCAAATGTCATAGTATGCCACTTTCAGGTTCCAGATACCTCAAAATATTATAGCATCCCTCTTTATAGTTGTAATTAAAACAAACAAACAAACAAACAAAAAAAAACTGGGAACAAAGTAGGGGAAAAACCAGGATGCTAATTGGGAATGGTGCAGTTAAGTGGCAAAGTGGATAGTGTTCTGAGCCAGGAGTCAGGAAGATTCCTCTTCCCAAATTCAAATCTGGCCTCAGATATTGACTAGCTGTGTGAGTTTTTTGCTTCAGTTTCTTCATCTGTAAAATGAGTTAGAGAAGGAAATGGAAAACCACTCCAATATCTTTGCCAAGAGAACCTCAAAATGGGATCACAAGGAGTTGGTTATAACCAAAATGTCTAAACAACCATAACAAAACAAACTGTGGAAATAAGAATGAATGGGGATATTACTGTGCCATAAGATATGACATAGGAAGACTTATGTGAAGTTATGCAGCACAAATAAAATAGAATCAGGAAAACAAAATATTTGACTACAACACTGTATACCCCAAATTGATTGCTATACAATTATAATGGTTAATCTTAGCAGAGAGAAGAGCTAAGAAAACACACCTGCCTTTCTTGCTTCTTTGCAAAAATGGTGGATACTTCATTTGCTACCAGATAAAGTTAGTGTTCATTTTGCTGAACTTCCTCTCCCTTTACCCTTACCTCTGCTTTTTTATTCTTTGTTATAAAAAATGACTCATTGGGAAAATGAAAGAAAATGAAAAAGAAAAGAAGACTCATAAACTAAAGTGATTTAAGTGCATCAATAAAAATAAGATTAAAAACAACAACAACAACAGGGTCTATTTAGCTTATCTCTAAAATACACTATTATTGTGTAAAAAAAAAAAAAAAAAAAAAAGGCTATGCTGGGAAGTGGGAGGGGAGGGCTTAACATGCCACAGCCTTTCTCTCTATATATAAGCTTGTTCTACAGAATTTTGAGATAAATGGGATCACAGAAGCTATCATGTTTAACCTCCATATTTTAGATAACCACAAAGGCAGATGCATCAGAAACAATTTTAACCCAGTGCCCTGATTTTGACTATGCAATATTTAGCCTTCTACATCTCTAAGCTTCAACTTCTTATCAAGGGTAGTTGGGCTGGACAGTCTCTAAGGTCCTTTTTTGATCTATGGTTGTGTGAAATTCTAGATGTGAAAGTCACGTGTGGATGTGAGGTGTAAATGGGTTACAGGAAGGATTGTGGTGAAGCCAACTATGAGCCAGAATGTTAAATTTGCTGTGAGAGCCTTTATGCATTGGAAACAAAAAAAATACAAATCAGGACTTGGATTCATAATTTTGTTGACATAGTCTAGACTGAAGACCCATGAGGATTCAAAAAATCACCTAGTTAAAAAAAATATGTCAACTGAATTTTTAGGGTTAAAAAAACCCCCAATGTTCTGATAGTTTAGCTAGTTCTTTCTCAACACTGTGTCAAATAAAGGGAAGGGGCATGTCAGCAAGTGATGGTTTAAATTACCAGTTTTCTCAAACATTACTCCTTCGGTTAGCATTTTTACTATTTATAAAAAGGACAGCCCTCTAAGGCATCCAGCAATGAGAGGAAGGGAGGGGTGGGAGGAAGAAGCTGAAGTATATACGTTGCAGATGTACTAAAGGAGATTTGAAGAAGTAGGAAAGAAGATAAAGTAAGAAGTGGAATGGACAGGAAATCTTAGATCCATGAAATCCAGAGGGAGGCTAAGAAGACCTTTCCCTAGGTATCTATATTTTGCCCCAAAGAATGGAATACTTTTCTAGCCTTATGCATGCATGAATATAAGCAGAATTTACCCATTGTCTATGTGAAGCATAGCACTAATAAAATAAAGCAAATTCATACAGATTGGGAAAGCTTGCTAGTGAACTATTCCCCTCTTCCCAATCTTTCCTATATAACTTTTCCTAACTACATACTTGGGTTTTATATGTTTATGGACCAAACCTATGATTGCAATGGTATAAGGAACTTCCTTTCCCAATGCAGGTTGGCATCTGATCCATAATTTGAGATAGTTTTAGAAACCTGTCTGGAAGTATTGAGAAGTTAAGTGACCTGCCTAGGTCACAAGGTCAATATATATCCAGAGCAGAAAGTGAATCCAAGTCTTTCTGATTCTGAGGCCAGCTCTTGATCCATTAAATCACACTGCTTTCAACTATATTCTTTTTTTGCTTTTTTTTTTTCCTAAACATATTTCCACATTTATCATGCTGTACAAGAAAAATCAGATCAAAAGGGGGAAAAGTGATAAAGGAAAAAACCAAGAAAACAAACAACAACCAAAAAGGTGAAAATATTATGTTGTGATCCACATTCAGTCTTCATAGTCTTCTCCTTGGGTGTGGATGGCTCTTTCCATTATAAATCTATTGGTGTTAGGATTCTTACAAGGTGCTAAGTCACTGGAATGGATATAATTATCTAATTTAGCATGGTACTTAACAGTTCTTTAGTTCAGTAATGTATTTACTAGAATTCCATGAGATTCACACCTTTAAAAGAGCAAACTTTTAAGGAGTTCCCACAAACCCAGGGAATACCCACAAGCCCACTCTCAGAGGCAGAGTCTGATTCCCATACTCTAGGAGATTCACAGTGAAGAATCACTGGAGATTCCATTGTGATGCTGGCTGGAGACATTGGGAAGAGGAGAGGCTGGAGACACTTGGACAAGAGCTCTCGGGAACCAAAGAGAGAGAGAAGCCTCTAAGAAAGCTAGCTGAGCCCCCAAGTGAAGGAGACAAGACTTGAAGGAGAAAATAAAGGATCTGGAGATAAGATTTGGAAAGAGACAGTAAAGGACTTTAACTCCTGGCTGCATTTTGGGATTATTGAACTGAACTGAAATTAAGGCTACCTCCAGAAGCTTCCAAGAGACCTGCCCCCAAGAGAACGGATTACATTTTAGAGAAACAGAACATTACATATTGGAATTGCCTTGAATCATCTATTCAACTATATTCTTACAACAATTAAAATACTAGCATTAATACAGGCCAAAGAACTAAAGAACACTGTAGTATATATTATTTCTCTTCTAAGACTTGAGTTTTTTCCTATTCTCTTCTCTTAAAAAGGACAATAATTCACTTAAATTTCTTTTTAAAAAAAGCATGACTTTTGAAAATTCCATACATCTTAAATATATTGTACTGTTATTAAATTAGATAGAATTTCCACAATGTAATTCTTTTTTTTTTTTTTTTTTTTTTTTTTTTTTTTTTTTTTGCTGAGGCATTTGAGGTTAAGTGACTTGCCCAGAATCACACAGCCAGGAAGTGCTAAGTGTCTGAAGGCATATTTGAACTCAAGTCCTTCTGACTTCAGGGCTGGTGCTCTATCCATTATACCACCTAACTGCCCCACAATGTAATTCTTAAAACAAAAGCTTTATATTTACACAATGATATATTGTTAATTGTTAGAATTTGATGCAAACTTTAACGAGCTAGAAAGAAAGATTGTAATGTGAATGCTGACATATTCAAAATTTTAGTAGCAATAAATCCCCCAATCAATCAATATTCCAACAAAAATATATTGGTGATTACTACGTTTCAAGCACTGTGCTAATCACATCAGAAGCTATTTCCCTTATTCTGTAAGTATGGACTTCCCCAGGTCACAGGGGCTTTTCAAGGTTCAAGAGTAGGTTTCCTGAAGGGAATTAGGCCAGAGAGGACTATTTTGAGCCTCTGCACTCCTTCTTCAAAATCTCATGCCATTATCTATGACCACCTTTGATTTCAAACATAAAAGGTAGAGACTAGAGATTATGAAATAATAGGTACAGATTGATCAAAGTAAGTTTTTACCACTAAAGTTCTAAATTCACTTACATTCCCTTAAATGTCCTTTTGCCTTTAATCTCACCAGTTTGGTACATTACCATGGACGGTGTATTCAAAGGAATCAGCTTCATCAGGAGTGTCTAAATCATCCACATTGATGTCAATTTCATCAGGACTATCTAGGTTATCATCAGATAGAACAGATCCTTCACTCTGGTCCAGAGAAAGATTGATATTTGGGGCTGTGAGTTTTATCCTCCTGGGATGGGAGCCATCAAGATCCAGAGAATTGGGTGGTTCTACAAAGATAGCAAGAACAGTAATATTACCATGGGCCAGTTATATCTCATTGGTACATCCTTTTTAGGAAGTAAGTTTCTATTGAGGAACTTTTTAAACTTTTTTTAACTTTCAAAGTGATGAGACTCTCATTGTTAATATCTACAGATATTAACTCTTTATGTTTCAATGTCCCTATGTAAAAAAACTGGACAAACATCCAGAAGTAGAAGTTGATGGATACAAACAGGAACCATACAAACTTTTCTGGCTTTTCTTAAATATCAATTAATCTGATCTAGATCTAGCCCTGGCTCCAGCCATGGCCCTCAGACATATAGGCTTAGAATAAAAAGAAGAGATTTTCATATCTACATAGGGTGACCAATAAACCCAATAACTACAACTTTGTATTCATTCTCATTCAAACCTCGGGGTAGCAACCATAAATGAATAGTCTGAAAGTAACTTAGGATAACTTATTCTTAAAACAGGTCTTTTAATTATGCAGGCTCAGGAACTTTATTTTCAGTAACTTATCCACAAACCCTTGAGGGTGGGCCCTGGAGTGGTTTTACATAATTAGGGCATTGAACTGGAACTGACTACCTTCTTGCTACCACATTTCCTGTAAAATTTCATCTTTTAAGCATAGATTTCCATGAAGAATTACAGAATCACATCATGTTAGAGTTGGAAGGAATGGTGGAGGTCTTATTTAATCTCCCATTAGAAATGAGGAAAGTCAAACCAAAAGAGATCACAGGGGATGTTCGAGATCATTCCTCACCCCCACCCTGCACACCCCCAAAAAACAAAAAAAAAAACAAAAAACCTCCTCATTTTACAGAGAAGGATACTATGGAGGCTCAGAGGGCTTATTATTTATCCAGATTTAATGAATGGCAGAGCCATGTACTGAACCCAAATCTATTGATTTTCTCCATTATGTTGTTGTGCAGTTATTTTTCAGACATGTCCAACCCACCATGACCCCATTTGCGTTTTTTTTTTTTTTTTTTTTTTTTTTTTTTTTTGGCAAAGTTACTGGAGTGATTTGTCATTTCTTTCTTTAGCTCATTTTACAAATTAGGAAACTGAGGCATACAGAATTAAGGGTTAAAGTTCAAGGTTACACAGTAAGTATCTGAGACCAAATTTGGACTCAGGAAGATGAATCTTCCTGATTCCAAGCCTGGCACTCTATTTACTGTACCACTTAGTTGCCTTTTCCATTATATTACATGCCTTTTTTATTTCATAAACTACGAATTTATTGGCAAATCTGGACAGCATATTAAAAAACAATGACATCACTTTGATGACACAAGTTCATATAAACAAAGCCATGTATGGCTAGGAGAGTTGGACTAGAGTGAAAACTGAGTCTCACAGAATCAATACTTTCAAGTTGTGATGCTGGAGAAAAGACTTTTGAGAATGCTGGTCAGTAACTGAGAAATCAGTCAATAATTAAGGTAATTAATTTAGGCTATTCATTGGAAGGTCAAGTACTGAAGCTGAAACTTAAATATCTTGATGACTTAAAGAGAAAATTGGACTCATTGGAAAAGGCCCTGATTTGGGGAGAAAATGAAGGCAAAAGGAAATGGGCGTGATAGAGAATGAGAGGTCCTGGAAACAATGAACTTGAGTTTGGGCAGACTTCAGGAGTCAGAGTAAAATAGAAAGGCCTGACATGCTATGGTCCATGGGATCACAAAGAGTAGGACACAACTGAAGAACAACAAATTTCAACAGAGTAGACAGTAACCATAGCAATTAAAAACTCTGATAGATGCCGTGAAGACATAGGAGGTAATATGACTCCAAATGCAAATTAACATTGGTTAAATCAACTGTAAAATAAGTCTGAGCTCCTAGCAAATACCACCCCCTTCTCCCACCCCCCCCCTTTTTTTTTTCTAGCAAGAAAGTGTTAGAAGCACAGGAAATATTATTCTCACTGTCTTGGGTGTGGAATGCAGCTAGGAGAATGAACTAATGTTTTTCTCACCAGGTCTCATGTCTGCAGAATTGGGACTTAGCTCTCCCTCTTCAAAGGGGATGTCCATTCCTACATCATCTGCTTGTGGTCTGGAAAAAAGGCAAAACAAAGAGTTAAAAATAGTGACTATTTTGGTTGTTATTTTCTTTTGAAAGTTTCCCAAAGATTCTTTAAAATGTTTCTATCTCTTCTCATGGAAGAGGCAGGTAAAGACAGAAATTTGGAATGCTTTAAGGCCACTTCAAAAGGTGTCAGAGCAGTAGTAGAGTACATCCTGGAGGAGCTGGGTCAGGGCAGGGAGAGACTTATGTGATTAATTTCTTACCCATGTCCTCCAAATTAAACTCTTCCTTATGACAAAGAAAAAGAATCAAGCACTTGTTAGGGTAAGGAAGGGTTCCATTTGGAAGCTTCCAAATGTAATTAATTTTCTTGCTAATTAATTTCTAAGCTGCCAAAGGAGTAAAAATGCTGTCAAACTGTAACACATTTTTAAAGTTATACAATCTTTAAAAATCATTCTTACATTTATACCCCTTCATTTCATTGCTTTTTATTCTAGATGTCCTACTGCTGGTAAATCTCTGATCATTTTACTCAGCCCAAACCAAATCTAGCAGTCTAAAATTAAGCCTACTTTAGGTTTTAAGATGTTTTTCAATTGTAAGATACAACCTATGACTATTTTCTATATTCTACACAAAAGATCTAATTATCCCATTTTATCTAAGTTATATAAAAATTTAAAGATTTGTCATAGAATATGTCGGAAGTAGAGAGAGTGTGGACATTACTTTTGCTTTTTATTTTTCATCATATCTAGACATATTTAAGATATTATATAGACATGTCATCACAGATCATATCTTTGGACTTTCCCTTCAGCATCTAGCATAATGCTATTTATCATCTGTTACATCTTAGAAATATATATGCATATATATGTATATATATATGTATACATGCAACATATGTCTATGTGGGTATATATATATATATATATATATATATATATATATATATATATATATATATATATATACACATATATATGTATGTGTGTATAATACAATATTTGGCACCTGCCAAATACATACACATACAATTCATGTATGTAACATATACACACATATATAAATATATACAAATAGTTTTTGAAAAGATTTATCAGAAGAAATGACATGAAAACATGATGAAAATCAATTATAGTAAGAAAAATACACATTTTTAAAAGTCAGGTTTTAACTTATTTCTTGCTAATTTAGAAAGATCACAAAAGATGGGAGCAGTAGATTTTAGAGGAGCTATGAAAAGACAAACACATTAAAGAAACATAGATCTGTGAAGATGTGGTTCAACTGTTTTGTATTTCAATTTGAATTATGCAAAAAAAAAACCAAAACAATCAAGCTTTAACACTGCAATTCAACTACTGGGCACATGGCCCAAAGGAGACAGAGGCAGAAATAAAGGTCTAATCTATACCAAAATATTCATTATGTCAGCAAAGAATTAGAAACAAAATAGGCATCTATTGAATGAGGAACAGATGAAAAAAATTATGGCATTAAGTACAATTCATATTATTTTACAATAAGAAATTATGAAAATGAAGAACACAGAAAAACAAGGGAAGATGTACATGAATAATAATGAACCAAAATAACAATATATACAACTACAAAATATTAAAACAAGTTGAATTCTGAATAGTTAATGGAAGGAAGGAAACAAGAATTTATTAAGCACCCACTATGTGTCAAGCACCATATTAAGACTTTATAAATATTATATCATTTGATCCTCATAGCTTTCCTGGGAGGTGGGTGCTATTATAGCCCCCATTTTACATATGAGGAAACTGAGACAGAGAGAAGTAAAATGACTTGCACAAGATCAACCTTCTAATATGAGTCTTACATCACATTGAATGCAGGTCTTCCTAATTCCAATCCTAGAATTCTATTCACTGTACCACCTAGAATTCTATATAGGAAAAAAAAAAAACCCCTAAACCATCCCAAAATAGTGGAAGTCCCGAAGAAAAGATAATGAAGTCTTCCTTCCCCCTCATGGAGGAAAGAGGAGAGATTACTTGATCAGAGTATCATATCTACTTCTAGACAAGATTTTTTTTATCAGATATTTTTGCCTAATTGTATTTCTTTATCACATGGAAAAGTTAAATCTGGAGGGGATAAGTAAAGATGACTGATTCAAAGAAAAAATTATTATTAAAATAAATAATTTTTTTAATTTTAAAAGTGTTGGAAACTGAACATTCAGAGATGATTATAATATCATTGGCTCATGTTTACATAGCACTTTAAAGTTTACAAAACATTTTTCTTCCCAGTGACTTCCAAAAGTAACAAGCATAAGGGTTATTATTCCCAGTTGACAGCTGAAGAAACTGAGATTTAAGTTACATAAATTGTTCTGGGTTTCAAAAATAATATATGTTGTTACCAAGACTCAAATTCAGATGCTCTGATTCCAAGACAAGGGCTCTTTCTATCACTGTACAGTTGAAAAAGAGAGAAAGACAGACAGACCCTCTGATCTCAAAGATCTAGTACAAAAATGAAATACATATCACAATTATATTTGTTACAATGAATAAATACACATGTAGGAGACTATAAATAGGAATAAATGATTTGGGGAGAGACTGACCCTCTATGGTTGATAGAATCAGGGAAGATCATAAAGGGATGTAAGAAACCATGAGGGTTAGTTTTACATTTGAAACTTGTGGATATTTTTAATTTAAAGCAGTATTTATTCAGAATGTTATTTGTTTCATAATATCCCCTAATTTGGGACAGATCCTTATATGTAAGATGTTCTTCTTCCTACAGTACCATCTCCATATCTACATTGGGTTCAAGATTGATGGTTATTATTGTTTAGTTATTCCAATTGTGGCCGACTCTTTGTGACTCTATTTGTGTTTTCATGGCAAAGATGCTGGAATGATTGATTTTTTTCCTTCTCCATTTTACAGATGAGAAAACTGAGGCAAACAGGGTTAAGTGACTTGCCCAGGGTCACACATCTAATAAGTTTCTAAGAACAGACTTGTACTCAGAAAAATGAGTCTTCTAAAATGATGCTGTGGATTGACAGAATCACTAGGCAGCTGCTGCCAGATCCAGAGACTTTGGAGAAAGGATCCAATCCATTCTAGGTAACAGAATCACATTTAAAACACTATAAACATTCCTTTAAGAAACAGTTATGGTTTTTAAAGGCTTCCAAAGTAAAAAAAAAAATTTGTTTTCAAATTTCTTTCAAAACTCAAGAAAATCTATTAATTGGATTACTCATTTTAACACTTTCAATTTGATATCCTTGCTTTGTTAAATTGCTATTTCATAAGTATATTATCATGTCTTAAATTGCTTCATTTCCTCCTATGTGACCAATATAGTGCTATGCTCAGAATATTACATATATATATATATATGTAATGCTTATTGATTTTTAAAAAAAAAGAAAAATGAGTCTTCTGAACTCTAGACCCATCATTCTATCCACTGTGCCACCTACCTGCCCCTCTGGAAGCTGGAGCACCAGAGAATTTGAGAGGCCTTGAGTTATGAACAATGAATAACAAATAATTTAATTTGCAAATTTCATTGCCAGAGAGACTGGCAATGACTCAATTTTGTAGCTCCTTCAGTGTTCTGTACACAGTTCAACAGATGTTTGTTTAATGAGCAATGTAAAAGTCTCAGTTGGAATAATAAATCATTAGTCAAATTTAACATAGATGCTCATCTGAATTATATTTAGGATGATTCTTTTAAAATATCAATCAAACAATCAGCAAGCATTTCTTCAGCTACTATGTGCCAAGTTTCACATGTATTCTGCCCTGAAAAAGCTTACATTCTTTTGAATTATAATACATTCATTTCAGGAACTTAGGGCCCAAAATTCAATTAAGGATCTCAGAATCTAAAGACTCCCCTGGTCTATTTAGGCCTAGTGCTAATTATTTGGAGATAGCTTACAATAAGTAACTAGTTTTTTTGTTTTTTGTTTTTTGGGGTTTTTTTGGTTTGTTTTTTTTTGTTGTTGTTGAACTCAAAATCCTATTAGTTGAATATATTTACTATAAAGAAAATATTTTCAAGCCCTAACTAATGGTCCATGAATTGTGCTTTGCTGACTGATTAGGACATATATACACACCCTACTCTGATGCCATTCAATACAACAAACCTTAGTATATGTAAGCCACTATATTAGGGCCTCCAGAAATAGAACAAAACAGTCCTCGCTACTCAAGGAGTTTATCTTTTATTGAACAAAACAACATGCAGGCAAGCAAATCTACAAATCTATAATAATTTGAGGAGGCAGAAAATATTAACTATTTGAGGGAATATTGAATAAATGAAAAAGCATTTATTAATTGCTTGCTGTGTGCAAATATTATGTCAAGCACTAAGAGAGGCAAAAACAAATAATCAGAAATAATTTATTAAGTGTTTCTCCCTTTTTTCTTTGTATATACTTAATTTCTCTAACAAAGATAGTATCAACTATGGAAACCATTATAAGGATACTTGTAAAAATGAAATGAAAATCAAACGCACACAAGCAAAACCAAATAAGGATATTTATAGTGATTCTATTGTAAAGGAAAAATGGTCTAAAAAGGGTTTCTTAATCATTTTCATGTCATGAACCCCTTTGACATTTTATTTTAGTTTATAAAACCTTCCTCAGAATAATGCTTCTAAATATACTAAATAAAAAACAGAATTGCAAAGGAAACAAATTATATTGAAACAGCATTATAAAAATACCAAATAAATTTATGGACTCCAGATTAAGAACCCTTGAAAAGGTTATATATTTAAGATGAAACTTAGATCCTTCTGTAGTTTTCATTATTATGGTTCATTAATTACAGAAGCCTATACTATTATATATTCTCTGACAAAAAGTTTAATGACAGCTAAGATGGCCACCACTTGTATATTGGTCCACATATGTGAAAAATTTAATGCTGAACACAGTCTAGAGGGGCTGACAAACTTGTGTGCTGAAAGAGGAGTAGATGAGAGTAAAGATTTTTGTTTTCCAAATCTTTAATAAAATAAAATAAAATATATTCTACCAAGGAGATGCAGAAAAATCAAAGACTGATATAGAAAAAAAAGGGAAAGTGTAGAGCATGAGGTAAGAGAGAGGAAAAGAAGAGAGGTGAAAGAAGTAATGTAAATAAATAATTAATTGAGATAAGAAAGATAAGGGAAAAAATGAAGACCATGCTAAAGAACAGGGAGAGAAATTAGGACCAGGGCTAGAAGAGGGGATGACTTGAGGTTAGAGTATAATCAAAAACAGATCTGAATTGTACTTACTCTAATCCCTCTAACATGATTATTTTAATTCAGTCATTTTACCATTTTCCCCAAACAGCAAAATACAGCATTGAGTGAAGGATATGAGAGAAGTTTTTTAAACCAGATAAAAAATCTTGCCATTGTCTCACCAAGAAACCACTCAGGCAAGTTCCTCCATCCACACGGAACGACTAATTAGAGTTTGAGCTTCCTTGGGCTCAAAAGTGTCAATGTAGAACAGAGGTAAGCATGACCAGAGCAATGAGAGCAGAGTCTATAAACACACAATGACACTGTCCTGGTTGCTAAGCAAAGATAGCTATATCTTTATTTCCATCTAGAGGTTGTGTCCAACATTGTGATTTGTTAAAGATGTCTGAGATACCCAGGGAGATGCATTGGGGTTTGATTTATGCCCTGATTCACCTATGTATTTCCCATATGCTCAACCCATTTTTAGAATCAGACTCATGGCTATATGTCTTTGTGTGCGTGCGTGCATTCATGTGTGTGTGTGTGTAAAATATAAAAGGTAAATCACCAGGACAAGGATCAAAAGCAGAGAATGTATTGCATGAAGTGAAATTTTGCATTTCTGGCTAATATACTCATGATAAAGCATGCTAACAGCAGCTGTGTGGAGGTTTGGAGATAAATTGGGTCAGATGTCCACTAAATGGAGAACAATATGAATATTATGAGGAGATAGCCAAACTTTGGGAAATCCTTTCAATCACTGTTAATCCCCATCCCATCTTGACATTAGGTCAAATAGAAAAATCAAAGCAAGGCACATTTTGTGTCCTTTCAGCATTTCTGAATTTAAAGGAATCAGCATTTTTTTTTTTTTTTTTGGCGGGACTGAGTTGATTTGTTTGAAATTGAATTTCCTTTCATATGAAATGAGCATTGAATTAAGCTTGGAGGAAAAAAAGAAAAAAAAATGCAATTCTGTCTCTAGATGGTAATGTTTCCTGATAGGCAGGTATCGTGAGCAGTGGGCAATGAAACTTTGCTGGGAATAAAACATCCTGTAGGCTCCTCAGCCAAATGGGCAGCAGCATAAAATAGTCAAGGCCAAGATGAAGCATAATAGGTTTGAGGATATATTCAAGACAACATGTTTTTGCAAATGTTCCTTTGTGGAGTGAGGGAATTCCCACTGTATTCTCTGGGGGCTTTTCTGGTCTATGTTTCCTGGACTGATAAAAAAAATTTTCTCTGGAGACTAAGTGAAAATAAATAACACATGAAATGACTTCCTTAGGATGATGCAAAATAAGCTTTTCAAAGCTCAACTTTTAAAGAATTCAGTTGAGAATTTAATTATCAGCTATGTGCCTTGCACTGGGACAGGACCTAATATCTTATCATCTTGCAGTATCTGATAGATAGTAAATGCAGAGAAAGGAAAGTGTATTATTCTACAAATTCAAATTATTAGCACAGGAAGCAATACAGGCAAGAATTGAACTAAAATGGATTTTTCAAGACTAGTATTTCTTGTGAAGGCTATTTCTGTTTGGGACAGTTTCTCATCTCCTTGTAGCAGTCTTTCCCCACTTTTTCTGAAATAGGATCTTTTCCATGCCTGAATCATCCATCTCTTATGAAGCCCTCTCTGATTGGTGCTTCCCTGCCTCCTGATCCAGACCCTGCTCCTCTCTGTGAAATACACAGTCTTCTTCAGCATCCCTGAGCTATTTCAACTATGACTATAGGAGGAATAGAAAGAGTGTATTTTAATGATACCCTGAGTTCTGGAAATAGCCTCTCACAAGCCTATCATAAACTTCCTCTTCCTGCCTTGGAACATAAGATTCCCTCAGGATTTTGATTCTAACTTTATCCACTGGTGCTTTATAACTGAACTTTGTGTACCCTGATCTCTGCAAATTCTAGGAGTAGGGTTTATTCCTTAATCCACCCATCCCCTTATATCCTTGGTATCTCTAGTCAAGTCACATAGACTTATCCAGTGAGTTAAAAAATGTCAAATAGAGGACCCTTTACATTGCATCCCTGGTCTCTTTCAAGGAATGCTTTAAGTCTTCCCCTCCACCCCCCAATATTCAGTCTAATTAGTCATTTAGCAGCCTCAAGGGGGGAGAAACACTAAGCTATGTCTATATTATTTTTATATTTTAGATTTCAGTGATCAATTATCCAAACTACCCAGCATTGCCTCATTGCCTCACTCTCAGACAGAGAAAGGTGGTAAAGTCAGAAGGCAGAGGAAGAGAGAATTGAATGTGAGAGGAGCTACAATGGTAAAAATAAGGGGAAATTGAAAAGCAGTTGAAAATGATGATAGAGATTAAACAACATCTGGGCTCTTGATCTGATAGCTCTTCTCCCTCTGAAACTTGTACATTTTCAATCTTTCATCAGCATTCAATTGTAAAATAAGGAAAGGAAACTCACTTGGAATTGCTTTAAGGGTTCAATGAATTATGTTTGCAAAGTACTACCCAATTCTAATACAGACTTCCACAGTCTATGACTCATTCCTTGGGGAATCAATAATCATTAATCAATAATTTTGGTCACGTAATAAATACCTCATAGATTGCAAAGGTACCTGCTCTGTGAATTAGTATGATTTGTCCTTAGAAATACTGACAGCAATGAGAATGCATAAATCTTCTCCCTGAATAAGGAATAATCAGTTTTTGAAACAATCAACAAATGTTTATTAAATGTTTACTATTTACAAATCACTATTCTAAGTAGTCACTAAGAAAGATAAAAACTCATGCCTACCACATAGTAAACCCCAGCCCATGACCATTCACAGGGGCCTTCTCAGCACTCCTTCTCACCTCTGGACTACCCTTGTGGTTCCACTTCCACTCTACCCTTCTCCTCCTCATTGATGAGGAAATCTTGTTCCACCTAATATCTAGCCTCTCATGCCTAGAGGGTATAATGTTGTCCTTCTTTATCCTTATAACCCTCTTAATTACCCACATATTCTCAATATTCATAACCTCTCTAATCCTATTGGTCTTCTCAGCTTGTGAAGCAGCCATTGGCCTTGCACTGCTAGTCAAAATCTCTGGCACCTACGGTAATGACTACATTGAAAACCTCAACCTACTACAATGCTAAAAATCCTCGTATCAACCTCTATACTTTCCCCACTAACCCGATACTTCAAAAAACCCTGAATTTGAATCAACACTACAACCCACAGCTTCCTGATTAGCATCTGAAGCCTAACTCTTCTATACCATAGCTCTGGCCTAGGCTACAATTATAACAACTCCCTCTCACTAGACTCTATCAGGACCACTCCTAGTCCTATCATGTTGCTTCTGCCACTTATAATAATTGCAAGCCAGAATCACCTAACTCATGAACCCTTAACACGAAAAAAAATCTATCTCACCATACTTATCGTTCTTCAACTATCCCTAATCACAGCCTTCACCTCATCAGAACTAAGTATATTCTATATCCCATTTGAAACGACCCTAATCCCCACCATAATCATCATTACACGAGGAAGAAGCCAAAAGGAACTACTTAACGCAGGCCTATACTTCCTCTTCTACACACTAATTGGATCTCTTCCATTTCTAGTAGCTCTACTACACCTACATAGCAACCTAGGCTCCCTCCATACACTAACCATGTCACTAATCTCACAACCCTAGACTTCTCTGTATCAACTACCCTGCTCTGATATGCCTGCCTAACAGCATTCACAGTAAAAATACCACTATATGGCCTCCACCTGTGACGACTGCCCAAGGCACATGTGGAGGCCCCTATTGTGGGCTCCATAGTTTTAGCTGACATTCTACTATAACTAGGGGGCTATGGCATCATACGAATTACAACCTGTAGTGAACCAGTAACAACAAACCTATGTTATCCATTTATAATCCTCTCACTATGAGGTGTAATTATGACAAGTTCTATTTGCCTGTGACAAACAGACTTCAAATCTCTCATTGCTTACTCTTTTGTAAGCCACATAGGTTTAGTAATCATTGCTGCCCTCATGCAATCCCCCCTTAGCTTTATAGGAGCAACAGTACTAATAATTGCTCATGGACTTACTTCCTCAATACTATTCTGCCTGGCCAATACTAATTACTAACGCATGCACAGCCAAACCTTAATCCTAACCCAGGCCTCCAAATAGTACTTTCACTTATATGCTCCTGATGACTACTTGCCAGCCTGGCAAATCTAGCTCAACCACCTTCCATTAACCTGCTGGGAGAACTCATAGTAATCATGACCATATTCTCCTGATCCAACTTTTCCCTTATCCTCCTTTGCCTTTAAAAAGCTCACATTCTGATGAAGGAGTCAACATGCAAACCAACTGTATATGTGAGAGAGACATATAGCATAACTGAAATATTTTTATTGTTGTTTATCCTTCATTCTCAAAGAGGACCATGACATCAGTAAGATGCCATGACTTGCAAGTGAATTTGGATTTAAGTGAGGGAGAGCTATGCAAGGTTACTTGCCTCACTTTCCCCTCCAGAGTTATCTGGATCTAGTGGCAAGATATAGATCACTTGGGAAGACACTTTGGAAGGGGGACAGGTGAGGAGATAGGAAAGGTCTCTTGCAGAAAGTGAAATTTGAGAGAAATATTGAAGGACTCCTGGAATATCATTCTTTTCCTAATCCTAGTTAAATTCAAGCAACTTGCCTATACTGGTTAGTACAAATCCTTTGTTGGTGACCCAGAGAAGAAACTGAATTAAATACAATTTCCTTAGATCGTTGCTTCTTAAATTCTAAATCTTTTAAACTCTGTACAAATATTTAGAGAAGTTTAGGCACCAAGAAATTTTCAGAAAGAGCTGAACACTTAGCAAACCAGGATTTGAGTTGTTTCCTAGTGAGAAAATCACACCATCACCTCCCATTCCCCAAACACCAAAGTCATATAACTATATAAACACATACAAACATATAGACATACATATGTTTATATGTAAACATGATAAAGCGTGGGTAGAAGAATAAATAACAGAAAATCCTATCCTCAATATTCTAGTTTCTCAGAATGAAGAAGGTAGTACCCAGGTTTTATAAGGTCATTCAATGAAGGGTTATACCCAGTGAGCTGCCTTTGGAGTTATTTCTATCATAGCACCTTTTCTCTTTCTTAGAGCAGTCAACACAGTTGCAAGGGAAGATTATCTTTTGCTAATTTTTAAAATTTCCAGATTCTACTCACAAGGGAAGAAGGAACAAGGCAGAGTGGTTCAAAAACTGATTTAGAGTCAGAGAGATTAGAATATTCTGAATCACTGAACTACCTGTATCATTTAACTCCTCTATTAAATGGAATGATTGAACAAAATCTCTCAGGTCCCTTTCGATGTTTAAATTTGATGACCCTGTCAATGTTTAAATAGTTCAACCCTAGGCTCAATTAAGATGTACTTCTTTTTAGCATTGTCTTTTTTCCTTTCTCTTTGCTTTTATTTTTTTGCAGTTTTTTCCCATCTTTTTGACTTCATTTTCAATGTTTTTTTTTAGTTTGAGAATTCTCTACTCTGGAAATTTTGCTGTTCATTTTTCAAATTTGCATCTCTCTGTGTATGCACACTCATATTTATGTATGCATGTGTGTGAGTGAAGGTTTTTTCCCCCTTTTCTCAATGATACCACTGTGGTTTTATATAGCACTTATTTCCAAAGGGCTTGACACGTTTTCTATTAGTCTAATTAAATTTCACAACATTCTTGTCATGCAGGTGTTAAGATCCCTGCTTCACAGATGAGAAACCAAAGTACAAAAATGAAGTCATTTGCCTCAGGTCCTACAATGAATTGTGCACATAAGTTTAGAACCCAGATTCTTATGTTCTACTCACTCATAATGTTCTCTTATCATCTCAGTTTCATCATAATTCCTCTTATCTCTCTACATCTTTGTTTCCCCAATCTTTAAAATGTTGACTAGATGAATTCCAAAGTATATTCTAAATCTAAATAGGTAATCTTATGAATTTTAAGGCTAGAGAAAGTCTTTCACATAAGCATTTCAGGTCCTGATCTAGTGATCTGCTCTGCCATAAACAATTTCTGATGGTCTTATGAAATGCAACTTGGGGTAGAATATAACTGGGAAAATAGATGAAAAAGAGTATTTATATGGTGCTTACTATTTTTACAAATATTAATTTAATTTTATCTTCTCAACAATCCTGTGAGATAGGAGCTATTATTATTGCCATGTTGCAACAAACTAGTGACCTACCCAGGGTAAAATAGCAATATCTGATGCCAGATTTAAAGTCAAGTCTTCCTTCTCAGTAGAGTGTGTTTATTTCTTCCCTTTAAATTCAGTTCTACAGTGCCACCATAGGGGAAATATTTGAAACAGGAACCTTGAGGTGACTGTATGATTTCTGATTTAGAATCTATAACTTAATATAGCACCACAAACTCTTAGAAATGGGGACGAATAAGGGATCATTTAAGCTCAATCCCCTTATTTTACAGATGAGGAAATTGAAATCCAAGAAAGACAAATAACTTCTCAAGTTTACTCAGTGAATTAGTAACGATTAAAAGAAACACTTTTCAAAGCTAAGGGAAAAAAAATATTTTGAGATTTGTTTTCTTACTCCATTGCCCCAGTTTTCTTTGGCAATATTCAAAATTTAACTAGTCAATAAAGAACCTTAATTGTATGAATGCACATTTGGTTTAAGCCATAGTACTGTAGAAATGGTACCATGTAGTGCAGGAGGGGGAAAGAAAGGATGCTGAGCTTGGAGTCACTGAACCTGAAGTTGAATCCTAACTCAGTTCTTATGGTAGGACCTTCACCTCTCCACAGATGTTTCCTCATCTGAAAAATGACAGGCTTTGCCTGTGATATCCAAGGGCCCCCAGCTCTAAATATAAAATTTATTAGGAAGGATCAAATATGTAAGCATATCTTGTCCATGTACACATGTGTACACACATCTCATCTGTCTATATAAGTGTGTACACACATGTGTTACATTCGGTATAAATCTTCATGTAAATGCGTATTGTCTATACATGCATATCACTTGTCTATAGATACATGTATGTACATTCACATTTATGTATAAATATATACATATAATTTGTCTATACACATATGTATATATATCAAGTCTATATACATTTATGTTTATGCACATAGACATTTACACATATGCATATATCTTGTGTATTCATATATCTTGTCTATATAACGTGTGCATATATATATATATGTTTGTGTATATGTGTATATGTATATACACATTTATCTATACACACAGATGTTCAGTCATTTCAGTTGTACCTGATTCCTTGCAACCCTATTTAGGGTTTTGTTGGCAAAGAAACCATTACCAATTTACCATTACCCTGTCCATCTCATTTTATAGATGAGGAACTGAAGCAAATAGACAAACAAAAGTGAATTACCTAGGGTCATGCAGTAGCATGTCTGAGAATATATATTTGTATAGATGTGAATATATATATATATATATGCACACATAATTTATAGGTATATATTTTTATTTAAAACAGGCACTTATGTATATATACACATAGATAGTGAGACATGTGTGTATGTTGTGTGCATATATATGCATAAATTTGTATATATTTTATATATACTTATCTCTTTACACATTGCTTCCTCCAAATAGAATATGTTCCTTATATATATCTATATTCATGTTTATGCATACACCTAAATATAGCATATATAATTACACCAACCATCAAGTAAAATGTAGGCATTAAAATGATTTTTTAAACAAAATCAAGCAAAAATTACTCTGATAATAGTATTTAGTCAGATATGTTTAAAAGAAAAGTGTGGATAAATCCATACATTATTTAAAATGGGCCCGTTTTTTAAGAGAGACTTTTTGCCTGGTACAAATTGGAAATAAAGATAAAAAGTATTTGGTTTCTAAAAAGAAATTAGTATCATCACACTTTAAGAAAAGTCACCCAGCTGGTCCTTTGGGGCTTGCAGAACAGTGGGGAATGAGAAAAGGCTAAGAAAATGACTGTGAGAGACACAGAAGGAGCCAGAGACAGAAATAGCAGGAGACACAGCAAGTAAAAGGAAATGTGTCATGAGAGAGAAAAGATCCAGGGGTGTTTGTGACTTTCTGCTGATTTATGTAGGAAACAACCCAATAGATGGAGGAACTGAAATTCAAAAGATCTTTATCTTTTAGATAGAATGTGAAAAGGATGTCTCAGAAACTCAGGGCTAGCTCACAAGCCCATGGAAGTAATACTCTCTGAAGCTCAGGGCATAGATGAACACAGTACCTGATGTTATTACAGCTAAGAAAGTCTTTTAATATATTTATGCAGCGGTGTATTTAAAAATATTTAAGAGTTTCTAATATATGGGTTTTTGCTATTTTTGTCTTAAATACCTAAAAATTGGCAAATTTAAACTTAAAACATTAATGGTATCTCAAGGGAATTTTGCTGTGATGAAAAGCGCCCTTGTTTTTCTCATGAAAAACAGTCTCACTAACTGGAGTACTTTCTAGGCCTATATTCTTTCTTGTTTTTTTTCTCCCTGAGTTGAAGCAGTCCAAGAAATTAAAATACACAAATTGTTCTCTGGTATATTTCTAATAAGACAACTTCTCAGTTCACTTCTATACATAACATTATAAAAATAGATTATTGGTTCTATAAGTTATGTGGGATTTTTTGATTTTGGGGGGAGATGGGAAGGTCTGGACTTCTGATTTCATTTCTCTTTTTATCACAGTGTACAAATGCATTCTCTTTCTCTCCATCTTCTCACCAATTCAGATCAACCACACCATTCAGTTTAGAGGACTAACTTTTAGATGTTATGTTATTTAATGCCTCACACTCCAAATTATTTGTATATATTTTGTATTTATTGATCTATTTATGCATTGCTTCCTTCCAAAAGAATTAAGTTCCTTGAGGGTAAGGACTATTTCTTTTCTTTTCTCTTCTTTTCCCCAGAGTCTAACATAGTGACTGATGTGTGGTAAGTCCATAAATACTTGTTGAATAAAAAAAAATAATTGAAATGACATTCAAGGTCACACAGCTACTATGTGTCAGAGGCTAGACTTGAATCCAGGTCTTTTTGACTGCAACAAGGCCAGCTATCCACCTTCCTATGCTGCTCCTGGTTACTATTCTCCAAATGGCTCAGTAGTAGAATGAATAAATAGGAAACTAGATTACATGTGGTTTTGGCTTCTATAGTACAGGGAGTGGTAGAGAGGATCTGTCAATGCCAATTTTATGTTGTAAGTGAAACAGGCAGCCTTCTGTGGCATAAGATTTATGGACTGCTTGCTGTCCAACTCTCCTGTGGGAGTTGATGTAATCTGGAAGAGGTGAGTATTAAGAGGTATATGTTTTGATTATAGTGGAATGTATGGGTGTTTGTGCATGTGTGTGCACACACATATATGTTGGAGATAACACTGTCAGTCCAAGTATGCACATGAACATGGAGAACAAAAAAAACACAAATTTAATAGGGCCCATCACCTTACCATTAGGCCAACCTTGAGATTTGCACATTTGCAATGGACTGCTTTCAGGAGAGATGGAGGGAGGAGTCTGTACACTGAGAATATTACACAGAATAAAGTAGAAGTACATTTGCCGACATACTTCTGCCTATAGGATCTCAACTGAAAACATTCAGACCTGTCTGTCTGATTTTATATATATATATATATATATATATATATATATATATATATATATATATATATATATATATATATATATATATATATATATATATATATATATATGGATGTATGGATGTGTACATTTGTATATGTGTGTATATATACAGCTATGTTAATATGTGAAAATCAGAAGAATGCAATCACAACTTTAGAAGCAATATCATGAAAAGGGAGGTGAGGAGGTATGGTTTGAAATATTTGATACAAAACAGGCATAAAGCAACACATGGGGAAAGAGGAAAACCTGATGGAGAGGGAGGGCGCAGCACAAGAACAAACAGGTATCAGACCCTAGAGATGAAAATGGCCAAAGCAGTTTAAATATATGTGGATGATTTTGTTGGACTTGGGTTCAATTCAATTCAACAAATTTTTTTTTTTTTTGAGTGTCTACTATGAATCAAGCACTGTGCTAGGTTTTGGGGGTAGAAAGGCAAGCATTAAACTATTCCTATGCTCAAGGAGCTTGCATTCTAGTGGAAAATTCAATTCAAGATGTACAAAGAAAAAATATACAGTAATTTGTGAGGGACAACAGTCAAATCCACAAGTAATAACTAAGTATCAACTATGTACTAGATGCTGTGTTAAGTCCTAACTGGGAAGGTCTTGTGTGTGTGTATGTGTGTGTGTGTGAGAAGAAGGAAGAGGGAGGAAAGGGGAAGGGAAGGAAGAAGTAGAAGCATATATATGTTATTAGGTCATTTCAGTCATGTCTCTGTGACCCCACTCTGGGTTTTTTGGTTAGTTTGGTGGGGTTGTTTTTTTTTTTTTTTATAGAGATACAGGACTGTTTTTGCCATTTCCTTTCCCAGCTCATTTTTCGCATGAGGAAACTGAGGCAGAGTAAAGTGACTTTGACTTGCCTAGGTCACACAGTAAGTATATATATTTATTTGAAGTCACATCTTCTTGGCTTTATCCACTGTGCCACTTAGCTGTCCTAGCATTTATTTCACACCTACTACATGCCAGATTCTGCCATTCAGAGTGGGCTGTCTCTAACAATCCTAGAGGCTACTTCCCAATATTACATCACATGGCTACTAAAGTCTTGTGGCAGCTTAGCTGAGCAGGGCATGGTGGGAGGAAAGGTAAAGTGGAGAAGCTACTCTTTTTTTTTTTTTTTTTGTAAAAATAGCTAACATTTATTTAACAAGTCTTTAAGATTTGAAGAGAACTTAACATACGTTATCTCATTTGCTTCTTACAACAACCCTGAGAGGGAAGTACTAAAGTAATCCTCATTTGTTCCCTCAAACAGGCTAAATGACTTACTAGCTCACATAGCTAGTAAGCATCTAAAACAGTACCTGAACTCAGGTCCACTCCTCTATGGCATCTGGCTGCCTGCTCAATGCTGTTGAAAACTTGAAATTCTGAGACAACTTTAAAACCTCTGCATCTCTTACTCCTCCTTTATTCCCATCAACTCCTGAGTAGGTTTAGTTAAAATCCAGTTAGCTTCAAAACACTTGGTTTGGGGAGTAGACTTTCTTTTAAGAAAATTAAGCACTGATGCTTAAAACTCACTCAAGTGCCTTGCACTATGTTCTGCATTATTACTTAAGGATTTGTGATTACCTCAAAGTGCTCACTCCTTTTCAAATCATCAACAAGGATTTAAGTGCTCTTTATGTACCAAGGACTGTGTCCAGGCAATGAGATTACAAAGACCAAAAATGAAACTGTTGCTGATCTCAAGTCTATTCTAAATTAAGGAAGACAACATGGGCACATATTATAAAATGCATACAAGGTGCAGCTCAGCTATAACTCAGATTTGATTTTAACAAACTTCCTCATTTGATCCTCACATCATCCCTTGGAGGTAAGTGCTGTTATTATCATTATTTTACAGTTGAGGAAATTGAGGCAGAAAAGGGTTAAGGGTTACACAACTAGTAAGTGTCTTGAAGCTGAGAGATTAAGAGAGAGAAAGAGCGAGAGAGAGGTTATCATCTTATTTACATCTTCCTTCTTCCTTCCTAAGAAGCATAATCACATTTTATGAAGTTAATTTGTAAGACTTGATTAATTTAAAAATCTCCTGAGGGAGACTCTCAGTAACTATAAGGATATACTGATCTTAATAATATATTTAAATCATTTACTATAGTTCCTTAATTAGCATGTGCTAATTTTTAGAATTAGTTGGTAATACCAGAAGATGAATATGTGACCTTATTGGTCAAATCATCTATATTTCATGGATTAATAGTAATGTGAGGAAGCTCAAAGCATTCGTTAATTTAGGACTCAGAATGTTCTGTTATTGGATTGCTGTTGTTAATGATGACATTTGTGATGTCAGCTGAGTCTAGTCCCTCAGCTTAGTTTTGTACTGGGGTTAAATCATTCAATAGTCATGTATTACTCTTGTGTACCAGAAACAGTGCTAGGGACCAAAATACAAGACAAAAGTGATACTCTTCCTTCTTTCAAGAAACATGTCTTACTACAGGTAAGCAACATGCAAATAGATAAGTAAATACAGTACAAAATATATGCAAAGTTATTTTGAAGAGGCAAAGTATTAGTGACCAGCAGAATCAGATTACACCTTCTATAGGAGATGGCACTTGAACTAAGTGTTGAGGGAGGCCAGGGATTTTAAGAGGTAGATTGTAAGAAAGTAGAGCATTCTAAGCATGGAAAGAGAGTCCATGCAAAGATATACAGGGTGATGTGATGTTGTAGAACCCAGGTCAGTTTGATGGGAAAATACAAAACACAAGATGAGAAGTAATTCATGTGAAATTAACCTAGGCCAGTAGGCTGGAACCAAATTAGGTAAAGAAAAAGTTAGAAAGCTCTGCTCAACTCATGTCCATACAATGAGAGTCACCTGACAAAGACTAGGCACTATATATGTGTGTGTATCTCATATATATAATATATATTTCACTGTCTAGTTTTAATTTTCAAGGAAAACTTATATTGCTGGGTTAAGACTATTACAAGCCTTTAAAAGGCGTTTTCCTATCCCTACTTCAGGCCATGAGTTGAGAACAGCATAGCAAGGAAGGAGTGCCTCAAATGTTCAAAATCCAGTTCTCTTCGTGTGGTTGTTCAGTCATGTGAGTCATATCTGTCTCTTCCTGATTCCATTTTAGGGTTTTCTTGAAAAAAGACACTAGAGTAATTTGCCATTTCCTTTTGCAGTTCATTTTACAAGTGAGAAAACGGAAGCAAACAGGGTTAAGTGACTTGCCCAGGGTCACACGGCTAGTCAGTGTCCCTTGTATCTCCTTATTTTACCTGTTTCCCTACTATAATGCATCCTCAGCTGTTTTCTCATGATCTCACTGGGGAAGGTTCTCCACTAAATAAAAATTGCCTCATTTAGATTTTCTTTTGAAACAGTTTATTTCTAGACCTTGGATTTTTTTCATCATCATTTCCTGAACAATTCTGAGAATCAGAAGGGATAAAAAGCAGATGGTGAGTCATATTTTTGTTTCAGTGGTTACCTGGTTCCCAGGGCAATGGGTGATTTAGGTGTGTGGTTTCTTTTTAGTCTCTGACTAGAAGAGTTAACTCAGGAAACTACTGTTGCAGTCACTGTCAAAAAATGAATCAAGGAAAAAAAGAATCCCAAGAGGTCATACAGTCAATCTCCCTTTCTCTTATACACTCATACACTTACAGAGTGAAAGGGACCCTAGATAACATCTAATACAACCTCCCAATTTTATAGAGGAGGAAGGCATGGTTTAGTAGAGTATGGTTTAGAGGAAAGGAAGGAAGGAAGGAAGGAAGGAAGGAAGGAAGGAAGGAAGGAAGGAAGGAAGGAAGGAAGGAAGGAAGGAAGGAAGGAAGGAAGGAAGGAAGGAAGGAAGGAAGGAAGGAAGGAAGGAAGGAAGGAAGGAAGGAAGGAAGGAAGGAAGGAAGGAAGGAAGGAAGGAGGGAAGGAGGGAAGGAGGGAAGGAGGGAAGGAGGGAAGGAGGGAAGGAGGGAAGGAAGGAAGGAAGGAAGGAGGGAAGGAAGGAAGGAAGGAAGGAAGGAAGGAAGGAAGGAAGGAAGGAAGGAAGGAAGGAAGGAAGGAAGGAAGGAAGGAAGGAAGGAAGGAAGGAAGGAAGGAAGGAAGGAAGGAAGGAAGGAAGGAAGGGAAGGAAGGAAGGAAGGGAAGGAAGGGAAGGAAGGGAAGGAAGGAAGGGAAGGAAGGGAAGGAAGGGAAGGAAGGGAGGAAGGAAGGGAAGGAAGGGAAGGAAGGGAAGGAAGGGAAGGAAGGGAAGGAAGGGAAGGAAGGAAGGAAGGAAGGAAGGAAGGAAGGAAGGAAATGTGTGTATATATATATATATATGTTTATATGTGTGTATGTGTGTGTGTGTGTGTGTGTGTGTGTGTGTGTGTGTGTGTGTGTATGTGGGTATGTTCCACAAAAATATTACAAAACACTTTGGATAGAGGAGAAAATTCCAAATTTCAAGTCAGATAAACTGAGTTCAAATCCCAGCCCAGTTATTTAATATGTCTGTGATCCTGAGCAGTTACTTCACTAGAAAAGCCATGTTTTTTTCAATTGTTAGCAGGATTGTCCATTTCTATTCTTTCTTATCTTCTCACTAGACTGTCAGATCTTCAGAGGAGGAACCATGTCATATCTGGACCTTTGTATTTCCTCCAACCTCTAGCACATTGCTTTATAGAGTACATGCTTAGGCTATTGAACAAATAAATGAATGATTTCAAATATGATTTTTTTTTTCCTGAGGTTGGGGTTAAGTGACTTGCCCAGGGTCACACAGCTAGGAAGTGTTAAGTGTCTGAGACCAGATTTGAACTCGGGTCCTCCTGAATTCAGGGCTGGTGCTCTATCCACTGTGCTACCTAGCTGCCCCCCTCCCAACTATGATTTCTTATTGTTACACCAAAGTATCCCAGAAATCTTAATATGTCAACAAACAATGAATCAAGTCAATATTATTGTACAAATATACATGCTAGAGAATCACAAAAGATGGAGAAGCAAAGTCTAAAGATTCATTGCATTACATATTTAACCTATATAAGATTATTTGCTGTCTTGGGAAGGGGGGAGATAAGGGAAGGAGAGGAAAAAATTGGAATGCAGAGTCTTACAAAAACTAATGTTGAAAATTATCTTTACATGTATTTGGAGAATAGAATAGTATTGAAATTTTTAAAAAAGATTCATTGCATTAAATTATACAAGAATATTTAAATGTTTGCACTGAGCTAGGTACTAAAGTTTTTGAAGTCAAGGAGCTTACACTCTACTAAGGAAAACACACTCACAGATAAGTCATTATAAGACAAGCAAAATAAATGCAATTTGGGGAATGGAATTAAAAAACTGGGGCAATAAAGAAAAGGCTCTAGGAGATGGCATCACAGCTAAGCCTTAAAGGATATCATGGAGTTTAAGTTTGTAAAGATATGTTGGAGGGGAAACTGTTAAGGGTTTTAAATGTCAAACAAAAGAAAGAATATGAATGTTTTCACAGAAGCACTGTGAGGTTTGTAAGTTTCTTAAACAGGGAAGGGGCATTTAGAATGTTGATACTTTGGCTGTTACATTAAGAATAGATTGGGGGGCATCTAGGTGGCGCAGTAGATAGAGCACTAGCCTTGAATCCAGGAGGACCCGAGTTCAAATCTGGTCTCAGACACTTAACACTTCCTAGCTGTGTGACCCTGGGCAAGTCACTTAACCCCAACCTCAGGAAAAAAAAAAAAAGAATAGATTGGAAAGAAAAGAGACTAAAGACTATATATATTAAGAGCCTATTACAGTAGATCAGGAGAGAAGTGATGAGGGCATGGATTTGGGTAGTTGCTATATGAGTAGGGAGAATGGGATAGTTGTGGAATTTTGTGGGAGTGGAATGGACAAATTAACTTAAAATGGGATTGGGTAGGGGAGGAATGAATAAGAGTGAAGAATCAACAATAACTCCTGAATTGCAAACCTGGATGGTTGGAAGATACTATTAATAGAAATAGGAGCATTTCTATTACAAAATGTAGTCCAAAGATATCTATATCTAATACCTATTCTATGTCTCTCTGTCTCTCTTTGTCTGTCTTCTCTTCCCCCGCTCCCATATAGTGAGCATGTATATGATGACAGCATGGCTGCTATGATGCAGGCAATGATGGAGTGTTGAGCAGCCACATGTCTGATTTTTGGTTTGGTAAAGATGATCCTTAAAAGTAAAGTATATCCTAACTGTACATTCTTAAAGGTACCTTACCTATTCTGTTTTCAAAGTATTTGCATTTCTAAGCTTCTATTAAGACAAACCTTAGGAAAGAAAATGCCACCTGATATTTAGAATATTTAAAATGAATAAACAAGTTTAATAAATTTAAATTTTATTGACTAGATTTTGCTAAGATTCTAGGAGTAAGAAAAGCAGAAGCAACCCAGATTCTGGTCCCAATTCTGACAAAGCTGGCAAGTCAAATAATCTGTCTGAGTTTCCTTCATCTCTAAACTAAGAAGATTGGATTAAATGATTTCTAAGGACTTTCTCAGCTCTAAAATGCAATGATTCTACCTAGAAGTAGGTCCCCTGGAAATTGCATGTGACATTGACTGTCTGATAGTTATCTCAAGCTCAGAGATGGGAATCAGTGTTGAGACAAGATACTAAGTCTTAAGGCCCTTTTCCTGCCAAATGCCTGTTCCCTAATGCCATTTTTATTACCATCACTACCCAGTTATAGGCACAGGAAAACAGATCCTTTGTCAAATGGGATGGGGAGAGGCTACTGGTTATAATGAGCAGTTCCCTCTTGAATCACTCATTCTCTCCAGCCCCCTCCCAATATGTGACAAAGTCTTAGTGGAAGAAACCATTTTCATAATGGGAGCAATCAGCTGGACCTAGTGTCTGAGTTTTGAATGAAAATTCTCTGCACATAAAAAATTCCAATATGGCCAAAGGAAAGTCCTTTTTTTTTTTTTTTTTTTTTTTTTTTTTTTTTAAGCTATGATAGAGAGAGAAAAAGATAGCTAGCTAGCTAGCTAGAGATAGACAAAAAGATAGAGGGAGAACACTCAAGTCAGCTTCCAACTACACAATTCCTGCCCTTTGATTTCTACTCATAACAAAAACTAATCCTATAATCTCAGACTCTAAGTCTTGCCATCCATCTACTTAAGAAGACTTTCTGAAAATATTTGGGTAATTGGCAATTCAGCTCAAGAGTTGATGTGATGCTTTAGCAATATAAAAAACTCCTCTCAGAATCACTCAGAGAATTGTTGCTTAGTACAAAGTGAAGAACACTGATGATATCAAGTCAATGGAAATATTTAAGGAAATTCATTGTTATGACCTATAGAGTTCTTTGGTCACTTGAAAAACTTTGAGCTGGTATAGCAGCTAGAGCAGTAGAACCGGAGCTGGAGATTTGGAGTTCAAATTTTTGTTCTTTTGCTGCTTCCTCCTGTATGGCCTTGGACAAATGCCTTTACTTCTCAGGGCCTTTATCTTTTCATCTATAAAATGAGGAAATCTGGACAAGATGCTCCCTAAGGTCCTTTCCAGCTCTCAAAACAATTATTCTCAGGAGATTGATTTGTACTTTAAAAAAAAAAAAATTAACATCCAGGCGATCTCAACTATCATATAGAACATAGCTTTGAAGATGTCAGTTGTTTTAAATGTCCTGTTATAATTTGCATTAACTTTTAGTGCATATTACCAATCTTGTTCCCATTTTGTTAAATAAGAAATTTAAAAGCCTAAAGTTTTCACTGAACTTCTTTTTTTCTTTTTCTTTCTTCCTTCCTTCCTTCCTTCCTTCCTTCCTTCCTTCCTTCCTTCCTTCCTTCCTTCCTTCCTTCCTTCCTTCCTTCCTTCCTTCCTTCCTTCCTTCCTCCCTTCCTTCCTTCTTCCTCCCTCCTCCCTCCCTTCCCCCCCTCCCCTCTCTCTGTCTCTCTCTCGTTCTTTTTTGAGGAGGGGAAGCAATTGGGCTTGTGGTCAATGTATTTATTAAAACATTTAACTTGACAATGAAGGAATGGCTCCAAAGACAATCTCCCCCCCCCAAAAAAAAAGGTATGTTACATATTAAAATAAAAATATTTTTGATTCAAAAATTATTCCACAAACACATCTTTTGCTTACTCATTTTTTTTTCTTAGTGGCCAATATTTTATATATTGCATGAATTCTGAAATCCATTCTTGAGTTTGAAAAGATTCTGATAAAAATAGTTGAAATTGACCCTTTAAGGACCACTTAAGTCTTTAGCTAATGTCACAGTGAGATAATTTCAGACAGATAGGAATGCATCTTTTTTCCCATATTACTTATCTAAGGAGTTTATTCCATAAACTACATATTTCTCTCCTGCCTAAATGTTAGTCTGGTTGACAGTCTCCCTCACTCCTTCCTTTAGCTAATGGAATCCTAGTAGGATACATGAACAATACTAATAAGTTCATGAAATCTAAAATCTGGGGGACATGATGCTAATATGCAAACACTCACACCAATAATCCTTCTCTTTCTTTTCAAACTGGAATCTCTAGGTGATCCTTACAAGCCTCATTAGAATAAAACAAAATAGATTGTGTTACCAAGGAGGAGGGAAGTCATGTGCCCTGATTTCTATCAGGAACAAAACAACAACCAACTGGGGGAAAAAAAAAAAACCTAACTATCTCTCCCTAGGGCTGTGCCTTGTTCTGCTGTCTATGTCAATTCACTGCTGGGCTCCGGGTTTAGCAATGGTTTTAAACAATTACAGAACTGACTGTGTCCGTTCTATCCATTTCCACTTTAGCGATGCAAATGGTAAGGAAAATGAATTGAGGGGCTGATAAATCCAAATGAACAGTAAGGTTTTGTCCCCAATTACCCACAGTGAGTCTATTTCTTGAGCAAAGAATCCTGAATAAAAGAGTGGCCATAGAATTCACACGCAGCTGCCCCATTGTCAGAAATAAGGACAGAATGCTTTTATACCATGTCGGACCCCTGCCTATTCTGTTGCACCCCCTCCCAAGTAACAATAGTAATAGATTGGTCTAAAAGAATACTTTTCATTTCAAACTGTCACTATCTTTCTTCTATACCACATTCTCTTTGCAGATTCAACCTCCCCTCTTCCTCCCCCCTACAGAATCACTTACCTCGGAAAGGATAAGCAGAGGCTTTTTAATAGGAGAACGCAGAGAATGTCCTATGAGTGCATTTTAGCATCCTTCTTCTAGAACAGTTTAACTAGGAATATAGACACATCCTCCTCCACCATTTTCTGATCACATGATCAGTGGTAGAGCTAAATAAGGATGATCACCTGCCTCCAGAGAAACCTCCCGCATGTACCAACCATCACAGCAACCCCAGCAAGGGAAATGACACGAAGCTGCCCAGCTTCATTGGGGAATTGCAAGACTCTCGACTCTGGTGGTGCTGGCTCAGAGGATGCCCCCTCCATTTCAGGCATGGAGGAACTGCTCAGAAAAGCTGCAGACCATTCCATTCCTCTGTCCAGATAAGATTAGATGTGGATGGCTGCAGAGTACTGCTTATGGTGACTTCCATCTATTTTTGGCCTTCTTTATTAAAGTTCTGGATGTGTGTGTGTGTGTGTGTGTGTGTGTGTGTGTGTGTGTGTGTGTGTGTATGTTTTAATAATATACAAGCTGAACAAGGAACATAAATTTAAATTTGGAAGAGACCTCAGAAATTATTAAATCCAATCTCCTTATTTTCCAAATGATGAACCTGAGACTCAGAAACAGAGGGACTTGAGGAAGGCAAGATTTGAACCTTGATCATATGACTGCAAAGGCAGTTAGGAGTCACAGTGGATAGAGCCCTGAACTAGCAATCAGGGAGACTCATCTGCCTAAGTTCAAATCTAGCCTCAGATACTTACTAGCTATGTAACCCTGACCAAGTCATTTACTCCACTTTGCCTCAGTTTTCTCATCTGTAAATGAGCTGGAGAAGGAAATGCAAATCATTCCAGGATCTTTGCCAAGAAAACCCCAAACCACAAAGAGTTGGACACTACTGTGTTTTCCTGACTTCAGACCTAGTGTTCTATCCACTCTGTCTCTCTCTCTGCCTCTCTGTCTTATAAAGTTCTAAACACTATGCCACAAAAAGATTAGCTATTATTATAACTTGTGAGACTTTCAGCCTATCCCTAAAGCCATCTTTTAGGAGAGAAATGCATGTGGAGAAGGGACCTACCTTCCTAAATACCAATAACATCAATTTCTCTCCAACTACCACCAACTGTATGACTGAAGCACAAAAGCCCTAAGAGTGGCAGCATCCACAGACTAGTCACCACTCCCCAAAACCAAAGTCCTAAGAGAAGCAACTCGACAATGGTTTCTGTGAGTGCTACATTTTGTTTCTTCAGCAGCCAGATGCTGAAGAACTAGAAAGTTCTTGCCACCAAAGTACCCATCATTGTCAAGTGGCTCAGCATAAGAAATGGATATGATATTCCCCATGAAAATTATATGATGGGTGATCCATTAGCATCTGCTTTGCTCCTAAGAACCTTGGAATTTTTCCATCTGATTTGCATTTGAAAGCTTCTATAGGTATTATCTTATCCATTGGAATGTGAGCTCCTGGAGATCTGGGAAAGTGTTGCTTTTCTATCTGTATCCCCAGGGCTTAGCACCACTCTTGGCAAACAGTAAACACATTTTTTTTTTTTTTTTAATTCATTCATTCTTAGTTCATTGAGACTTTAATCCATTACTCATGGTTTTTTCTTCTGGGGACCAAAGGGGACAAGCCTAATCTCTCCTCCATGTGACACTCCCAAATAATCAAAGACAGCAAACATATTTCCCTTTTCTCCCAGTTCCCTGACCTCATCTTTTTTCAAAACTAAACACTCCCTAGTTCTGTCAACTAATCCTCATATGGCATGGACTGAGGGTCCTTGGCAATTGTTGGATAGTCACTAGTTTGTCAGTCATTCTAAAATTGTTACTCACATCTGGACAAAATATCATGGAGGAAGTATGATGCAGAGTGCAGAGAGACCTGCTCATTCTTATGCCTTTCTTAACATAGTACAATATTGTATTACCTCGATTTGGCCACAATGTCAATTAGTTATTTTGTAGTGAGCTCAAGGCTCGCTAAAACTCTCAAATCCTTTTCTGACAAACAGCCACCTAACCGTGCCTCTTCCAACTTGTTCTTATGAAGCTGATTTTTTTCTACCCAAGTGTAAGACTACACATATCCTGAATGAATTTGCATATTATTAGATAAAGCCCAATGTGCCAGCCTGTCAAGATATATTTTTGGATATTGACTCTGTCAGGCAAATGTTAGCTATTTTCATTACATCTGTAAAGTTTACAGAAATGCCATTTAATAGCACAGGTCTGGGACAGATCCCTGCTGTACTGTCACTGGAGATCTTCTGCCAGGTTAACACTGAACTATTAACAATTACATTTTGATACTGGTCTTAAACCTATCTCTGAATTTATATAATTGTGGGTTTTTTGTTTTTTTTTATAGTCAGCATCTTTTCATCTTCACAAAAACAGCACAAGACACCTTGCTATAGACTTTAATAAAATCTAAAGAATTTCTATTTATAGCCTCCCCCTCATCTATCAGCTTGAAGAAATGTGATTAGTCATGACCTATTCTTGAAACCATCCTAATTTGTTGCAATCACTCTTAACTAAGAGGTAGCTTGGTGGTACACTGAATATGACATCAGGTCTACAGTGATAAAGACCTCAGTACAAATCCAGCCACAAACTGAATTACTTGTATGCCTTGGGCAAGACATTTAACCTCTGCTGGGTTCAGTTTCCTCAAATGTGAAATAGTCATAATAAGAATACCTAACTCACAAGTTTGTGGTGAGGATCAAATGATATTCCTTTTGTAGAGTGTTTAGCAAAGTGTTTGACACAGTTGGTGTTTAATTCACACTAGTTTGCCTCCTTTCTGTACCTTCTAGAACCATTTAAAAATATTCCCAAGAACCAAAGCCAATTTCACTAGCTTTGGAAACTATTTTATTCCCTATTTTGAAAATTGGGATGAAATTTGCCCTCCTCCGATATTGGGATACTTCTATCATTTTCCACAGTTTTATAAATAGTATGGATAGAGGCTCAGCAATTATGTTTATTGATTTCATCAAAGGCAATTAGATACTTTCTACTTATTTTCTAATTTGTCTTGATTATTGATTCCCCATTAATTATTTTTTGTTCTTTCTTTTCCACTGAAAAAGTCATTCTCTCCCTAGCAGAGAAAACAGAAGTAAAATGAAAACTGAGTATCTCTGACTTCTTTTTATTGTTAATTACAATCATTTTATCCACTCCAAGCAAAGGACCTATCCTTTTCTTTGACTGCCTCTATTTTCTTATATATATATATATATATATATATATATATATATATATATATATATATATATATATATATATATATATATATATATATATATACATATAATATTATGAATATTTCATAGAAAATAAATATAATATAGAAATATAAAATTTTATATAAATTTTATATATTTATAGAAATTATGTGAATAAATATATTATATAAAACAAACATATATACATATGTATATATGTATGTATGTATTTTGGGAAGGCAACCAGAATTAAGTGACTTGCTCAGAATAACTGATTCACTATGACACTATGACACTTAAGATATCTGTTTAAAAACAAGAGGCTTTTTAGTATCTTGAACTTTCTTTCCTGGACTTAGTTCATTTAAGCTTTAGTACAGCTGATACTATTTGATAAAACTGTGCCATATTCTTATACAGTATAGTTTTAAGCTGTTGAAGTTTTTTTGTAAAATATTGTATTTTTATCTCCTGCTACCTGGACTTACTTTCATCCTGTGTGTGTGTGTGTGTGTGTGTGTGTGAATATTTTTTTTTAATCCGTTAATGGGTGAATTCACCATTCATGAACATTAATCTCTTTAGTCAAATCTTATTTTTTTTAAGCTTCACAATCTTTGTCTTTTAATAATCTCATTCTTAAATATCCCCTATTTTCCCCAGACTGACCTTCCTTTTAGAGTTTTGATTCACAGGATTCTACCTATCATTCCTCTGAATCTTTTAAAATCTGATTTTCCCAAATTTAGTATGTCAAGATGTTACCCAATATTTTCTTTCCTTCTTTGTCACAAACTCTGGGAAAAGGGGTTCATCTGCCCCTCAAGATTCTCATTATTTCTGTTAATTCTTCCATATCATGGGGGGCAGCTAGGTGGCGCAGTGGATAGAGCACCAGCCCTGAAGTCAGGAGGACCCTAGTTCAAATCTAGTCTCAGACACTTAACACTTCCTAGCTGTGTGACCCTGGGCAAGTCACTTAAGAATTCTTCCCTATCAGAAAGAATGCAATCCACAACAGAATTTCCCCAGGTAGATTTTTTTTTTTTTTTTTTTTTTTTTTTTTTTTTACCATCTTGAAGGATGAAATTCTTATTAAGACAAGTTAAAAAAATATTAGCTGGCCTGGTATTGGCAAAGAGCAAACACTGGCAGATGTCTGGATTACTGAAGCCCTCATCATTAATTATGACAGTATTTCTTTGTGCCAAGCTCTTTATCTACTTCTTTTCTCTATATAATCTGCAGTATATTTAAATGAAAATAGTCACTGTTTTTACCTTCACTGACCTTTATCCAAATGTTCCTTCACAATACTTCCTGTTTCCAGTTCCTTGTTATCATTTTAAAATGCAATTTTACCTTCCACTTCTTATCATACTGTTTCTTTTGGATATGATATACATATCCAGAGCCATATTCCAGTCATAGTTTCTAAATCTCAGTTACATCTTGAGATTAGATCTGACTCTATCAGTAAGTTTAGCTCCTACTTTCCTCTTTTTCTTTCATTGTATTTATTTTCTATGACTTACTTGGATGACATTCCTAGACAATGTGTTTTTTGTTTTTTTCCTCCATCATTTTTAAAATTTACAGCTTTTTTAACTAGATTTTTAAAACTCTTGGCAAATATACTGTTATGAGGCTTCATACATACACTCCCCCTTTGACTGGGAATCTCTCAACTCTGTTTTAATCATTGGTTCAGAAATACAAACCCCATTCTTAGACATATTTTCTAAGCCAATCATTCACTTCCTAAGTCAGTTGTTTTCTTTGACCTTGGCTTTTAAAGAGCAACGGTGGAGAAAAGGAAACTTATACCTCAATCACTTTAAGTTTCTTTCCAAAGACTTGATAATTATTAATAATTACTATTTCGGTCCTTCTGGCAATATCATTTGAGTCCACATGAATTACCAGAAGTAGAGTCTAGTCATCTGTTTTCACTAATCTTGGTAGGTTCTCTGCTATGTCTTAGACATATGTCCCAAGAAGACAAGGGCTCTATTTCTTTTTTTATTCTCAGGTGGACAAATAGGTATTTCAGAAGCCCGGAGCAGAGAATCACCAAGTACTATTACTGGGCAACCTCTCACCTTAAAGCCTTGATAACACTATTATATAATTCTCTGCATATCAAGCAGCAGCTTCCTTCTTAGAATATCCAGCTTATCCTCTGAAGGAAGAATCTTAAATGTCTTTAAAACTCTAAAAATATAGTTATTCTCTTCCTTTCCTTTCTCCTCTGTGGATACTTCTGCACTTTACAACAGCTCAATATCCAAGTCTCCCTTCCTCTACCTGAGATCCTTCTTTTTGCTTCCATCGATGCCATACTTCTATTTCTTTCTATAATACTTTACTGTCACTAATAACCTGAGTATGGAGAAGCATCTTTAAAATTTCTTCACTTTCCTTTCTAGGAGGGAAATGATCAGTCTATACTCACAACACAAATATCATTCTTCCAACGGTATCAGAAATTCAAAGAATACATGTTTGATGTAAGCCATTATGTAAATTTCATTATTCTCCATATAGATTGATAATTTTAGCCATTTAAAAAACATTCTTATTTAAATTATTTTACCTGATTATCACCTCCTAATAATTTGACAAGCCTTTACTTACCTATTTTTCCTTAGTATAAAAACCACCACAACCATAGTTTGTATCCCTTTCATTCTTCACCAATTATGTTTTTCATCAATTTGCTTCTTCCACAAGTCTCCATAATGTAAATTTACTTTGCTTTCTAATTGTTCCACTTTTTTTTTTTTACAAATTTGCCTTATCATGCCTATTACTTTCTCATTTTTTTTCTGAGTCTGCTTTTAAAATTTTAATTCCTAACTATTTTGATCATCTTTAATCATTTAAAAATTTTCCTTAAAAGTCCTACCAAGTCCTAATCCTCTTCCAATCTAAAAAAGAATTTGGACCAATGTCGAGACTTAGAGAATATTCTCTATCCAATTTTCCTTCACTTCTTTCAAATTTCTCCTCTCAAAATGTAATCCATGGCTCACTTTATTACTTTAAACTCCCTCCAAATCAGAAATACAATTTCCTTTTTTCTTAATTATGTATTCCTTTTCCTTTTCCTTTTTTTATTTCTTTTCTTCAGAAGTTAGAAGAAAAAGCATTTCACAAATGCGTCATGAGACATTTTGATAAATATCTTACAAAATCCAGGCAAACTATTTCTACAAAATTTATCATGTCTAAAGTTTATGAGCCATTATTGACCCATAAGTTTTTGTTTACTATTACCAATGTCATATAGTTTCAATGCTAAGAATAAATTAAAAGTACACAAATTAAACATCAAAATCATATCAATGAAAAAGGTACAGAAGAAATAATAGAAAGGGAAAAGTCATTCAAAATGAAAATTCAGTAAATATTTAGGAGTTAATACATCAAGGTATACTCTCTCTCTCTCTCTCTATATATATATATATATATACACACACACATATATAATATACATATATATGACAAATTGGAGGTAATCAATAAAGGGAAGACACCAGTATTTAAGGGATAAGAAAAACCTTCTTGTAAATGATGGATTTTTAACTGGGACTTGAAGGAAGCCAAGGAAATGGGAAAAGGGGGTGTGAATTTCAGGTATGGGCATAGTCAGTAAAACTTCATTAAAGAGATGTAAAGTCCTCAGTAAGGAGGACAATATGACTGACTAACAAAGTACATGTAAGAGGTGGAGAGGAGAATAAAGGGAGACTGCACAGTGGTAGGGAAACATGATATTAAGGGCTTCAAATGTAAAGCTGAGGAGTTTAAATTTGATCCTGGAAGTGACAGGGAGCCAATGAAGTTTATTGATTAAGGATGTTCAGCTCTGTTCTTTAAGATCACTTTGATCTTAAAGAATGGACTGCAATAGGAGAAATAGCTAGAATAGAATCTGGGAAGCAAAACCTGAGATCCTGCAATGTATCCTGTGACATTTGATGGGATACTATTTGGGTCACAGTAAGAGATATTGACAACTTTGGATTCAAAACTGAGCAAGGAAAGAAGGAAAGAGACAAACCAAAACTTAATTCTAACCACCAGGAGACTGACTAAAAGCATAGGACAGAGGGCAGGCTGAAGTTTAGCCACCAAAGTCAGAACTAAGCAAAGCCTACTAAGAGAATGAGACACTAAACCCAGAGTCCCAGTCTAGAAACCGAAGCTGGAGATATGAAAAACACAAGAAATACTAACTATAATGCAATGATATGGACTGATAGAAACCCAAGAGCTAAATCCAAAAGAAGAAAATAATTTCAGAAGTCCCCAGAGAAAAGGATGTCTTGACTATGGAAAATATTAAATGAAACAAAAGATACAAGAAAAGTTGTTAAATAAAATGACAGCTAGAGAAAAAAATGACAAGACAAATTAATAGTCTAAAACAGCAGCCAACTCTATCCAATAACTGAAATCACTGAAAATTAGAATGGGTGAAATAGAAAGCAGTGACGTCACAACACAACAAGAAACATTAAAACAAGGATGCTTTCAGAAGGCTGAATTCAGGATGATTCAGAAGGCTGAAGAGACTTACATGAACTGATCCTAAGTGAAGTGAGCAGAACTAAGAGAACATTGTACATAACAAGAAGATTATGTGATGCTCAATTGTGATGGAGTTGGCTCTTTTCAACAGTGAGGTGATTCTTGTGATGGAGAAAGACATCTGCATCCAGAAGAAGGACTATGGGGACTGAATGTGAATCACAACACAGGATTTTCACCTTTTTTGTGGTTGTTTGCTTGTTTTTTGTTTTCTTTCTTTTTTCCCCCCTTTTTGATATTTTTCTTGTGCAGCATGATAAATGCAGAAATATATATAGACGTATTGCACATGTTTAATGTATATGGAATTATTGCTCTCTAGGGGAGAGAGTGGAAGGAAAGGAGGGAGAAAAGTTTGGAACACAAGGTTTTGCAAGGGTGAATGTTGAAAACTATCTTTGCATATATTTTGAAAAGAAAAAAACTATTATTTTTTAAAAAGACACATTAAAACAAAATCAAAAAGATTAAAAAACAAACAAACAAAAAACCCAGAAGACAAGTCTAGGAGAGAGACTCTCAGAATGACCTGAAAACCATGACTACATAAATAGAGAGACCATATTTCAAGAAAACTACTCATATCTCTTAGAACCAGAGGACAATGAAAATGGAATGAAAATACCAATGACATTGTGTGAATCAATGTCATTCATCTTAACAATTACATTTTCTAGCATAAAAGTCCCTTAGTTTGATGCTTAACCGGTTCCTTGACTGAATCATGTTAACTTTTGTGTGCAGCTTTCTCAAGCTGCTTCATCAATTGATTTACTTAATTTCCACATATCAATGATCTACATAACTCTTTATATATCCTCCAATGTACAGATTACCATCCACATGTGCCTTTTCTTCTAGATCTTTTCTAATTTTAGATCTATCATTCTCTGAACTTCTATCCTTACTACCTTACAGTTAAATGTATACTTGTAAAGCTGTGACCTGCTGTAGAACATCATTCACAGAATGTACCCTGCCTATGTCTTCACCAAAGATGCCCTCCTATCACATTCCCAAATACTCAGAAAAATCCAAAATAAGTGCTTAAGGACTTTAAGTCTTTTACCTGTACATATGAATGGAGTTGTCTGCCCATATGCAGCCTCTCCCTGGGAGTCTCCTTACTCTGGAAAATCACTCTATCCCTATGGCCCCCTTTTTGATTGATCAGTTCCTCCTGGAGCCTCCATTTTAAGGAAGGTATTCAGACAAGCCATATCTATTCCATTCCTCTCTGGGCTCTGTCCTGAGTCTCTAGACTTTTTTTCTCTTCCAGGACCCCTTAATAACCTTTCCCACATCCTACTGGTTTTCAATGTACTTTCATGGGTTATATTGCCCTATTAAAGTGTATACACACATATGCAATATACACACATATGTATATGTGTACATATACATGTGTATATATCTATCTATATACATGTAAGCATGTGTATATACATACATATATATTGAATTGAAAAAAATACCAATTCTAAAAATTAGATTGCGTATTCATATGGGTGGATTTTCCTCCATAATTCCCCGTCTTTTAAGTAAGGGAGAAATTGAAAAGAATTTTTTATTTGGATTTATGAAATCTACAGAGCAGAGAGCCTTAGCATAATGACTCTTGAAACATGACCATAAATGACTGTCTCCACTAGTTCTGAGAAATAATAAGCTTGAAATTTAGAGGGCCTCATGAAAAATGCAGGAAGAGCTAATGGCATATTATGTGTGTCACTCACAGAAAATAAAAGGACTTTTTGTAGGGCCTGTCATATGTGAAAATAAGCCAAGAATGATTAATGTTAAAAAAAAAAATCGAAAGAATGAACAAAGGTCTGATAGGACAGGAAGGTCAGAATAACATCTTTCTCTAGTTGGATGCTGGAAATATGCCAGCAGTAAAATTCCCTGAACCTCAAGATTATTTAATTTTTAATTTAATATAGAATCACTCACTTTATACAAAAAATTGATAACAAATTTAAGGTTCAACTTAATTTTAAATACTTTATTTCAAAGCTTCCCCTGATACAGTTTCTTATCACAATGAGAATTTTCCCAAAAGATCACAAAATGGGAGCTATATGAGGGCACAGGATAATTTTTTCCCTCTTACCACATCTTATCAAGACAAAAAATAAAAATTGTTCTGCCTACGTATGCTTTGTGTATAGTGCTTCATTTGAATCCTTCAAGTCCTTCTCTGTCCTCCCTCTCCCTCCCCCCCAGACTACAGACTCCAATATATATTTATATATGTATACACACACACACACACACACACACACACACACACACAAACGTGTGTGTATAAATTACCATTGAAACAGTAATTTAAAAAATCCTAAGGAACAAAGTACTGAGCATTCTGTTTACCCAATTTTCCTTTCTTAATGAGATAGTTTTCCTTTGAAAAAAAATTTGTCTCATTTCAAGAAATGATGAATTGACAAATTATTTTCACATGAATTTTCATGTGTATCTAGTAAGGAAATCAAAGGTTTCTACTTCTTTCTGTCTGTTTCTTTCTGGTTACTTGCATATGTTGAGATCTGCCATGAATGTGGGGGTGAGGGGGCAGAAACTTTCAGACTGTCATAGCAATAGTATGTTCCATTAGGAGAGTCAGAAAGAATACAACTGAAAGAAGGCTGATAGAAGAGAGGAGAGGACATGCTGCTTTCTAAGATAAAAATTTGAAAATCTAGACTATTGTTTTCCAAAATATTTTTTTGGTGAAATCTGATTTTGAATTTTAGATTCTCAAGTTTTGTTACTTATTTTTATATGTTAAACATATTTTCTATCTCTCCATATGTTCTTGCTCATACTATAGCCTTGCACAGAAGTCTCTCTTCTCTGCCATTCTAAATGCCATCCTCCTTTCCATATCACATTCAAATGGCACCACTTTTTATAAAGCTTTCCTGAACTACTTTGACCCTCTGTAAACCTCTCCCTCTTTTTTAACTCCACTTACTATCTATACCATTTTGGTATTCAACCATGACTACCTTGTGATATCTTTTCTCTTTTTTAAAATCAGATGGTAAGTTCCTTGAAGGCAAGAATCCTGTTTTACAAATTTTAATATTATTCACCATCAAGTATAATTGATCATATTGAGTAGGAATTTGATAAATATATGTTAGATTGATTAAGCATGAAGTTCAGTCCTTATGTGTCTGAGATAAGAATTTTATTACCTTTATTTACTTTTCCAGCAATATCTTAGTGTGGGCATTTATAATTAAAAGAAAACATAAATTTATAATTAAAGTGTCTGTGCCATTTTTAATGGTGTCAATGTTAGATTTCAGGGGCAGGTGCCTGAATGAACAGGAGCTCAAACAATTGCTCATTCAACTAAAAACTGTCTTGTTTCCAAGAAAGAGGGTGTAACCCTACCAGTAAGGCTGCTGAGCTCCATCTGCTGCTACTTTTACAGTAAGAGAGAGATTGAGGATCTCCAAGGAACAAAATAGCTTAACAAGAGGCAAGAAAGATCAGGATAACAAAGAAAATGTCTAGAAAAGTGAAGATGCTGACATGTTGATGAGTATGTAAGAGCTATACCTTTAACTCATTAAGATAGATTCCTGAGCTTCAGTACATGAGAATTTTTATGTTTTTTCCTTTTGGTTGCTCAGCCAATTCCCTCCCAAATGAGGAAAGAATTCTCTCCCTCCCAGGAGAGGAATTTGCTCATTCCACATCTTAAATCTACTCAAACTATTCTCCACAATCCTCACTCAGACACTTAGGGTGGTGCATTACTACGGAGAAATGATTTAAGCAATGGGGAAGGATTTGACTGGAAATGAAAAGGGGTCCTATTCCTTTTTGAAAGATCAAAATTTAACTTAATCATATAAAGTTTCTGAATACATATGATGATGACTACTTCTAGATAAAAACACGGGGAGTTACTAATAGTCTTAAATCACATGCACTTCATAGAATTTTAGTGTTAGAGGAATGGGCAGTGACCCAGTCTACTTTGGTCCAGCCTATGACCTGTTGGGGAACTGGCAACTGGGAGCCCAGCCAAAATAGCCTTATAGCTATACCCAGCTTAAGCGACTGGCTTCCTGTTCTCTCGGGACTACAAGAAAAGCATCAGGATCTTTCCCTGCTATGACCATTCATGGATATTCAGGTGCTAGAACAGTATTTCAGTGAGCAGATTTAAGAGTAATAACCATTTGGGTATTATGAGGATTTGGAGGGAATTGGTTTATCTGTTTAAGCTACAAGTCAGCATATATTTCTGAACATATAAGTAGAGTAGAACCTTAATATGCATATCTTAAGTTGATATGCCTAAGTATAGAACTTTAGAATTATTAAATCTTTCCTTAAGAGATGCAACCAATTATTCTAGCCCATTGAAATAAATTAAGATTCTGACTCTGTCATCTAACATACCCCTCTCAAATTCTTGTCATCTATAAATTTAACAATATTAATAGCTAATGTAAACCACACTTTAAATATTGTAAAGTTTTTATATGGCACCTTATTTGTTCTTAACAATACCTTTGTGGAGAGGCAGCTAGGTGGATAGAGTACCAGCTCTGAAGTCAAGAGGACCTGATTTCAAATCTGCCCTCAGACACTTAACACTTCCTAGCTGTGTGACCCTGGGCAAGTCACTTAATCCCCATTGCCTCAGCAAAAAACAAACAAAAAACAAAAACAAAACAAAAAACCCCAAGATATTCTCTGTGGGAGAAGTTGAATTTACAAGATGGTAAATGATTCTGGTAGGTGTCTTAGGCAGAATCTTTGACTCCAAGGTCAGTGCTTTATCCTCTATGGCCATCTAGCTGCCTCTATAGGATGGCTTGCTATGAGTTTATTTAAATAATTCATGGAAATTTTGACTAGGACAAAGCCAAAGACATATCCCCAGGACATATCCTCTGGTTTAATACTAACCCCCAAATCATCTCTTTGAATTGTCCAGTCTATGAATTTCAAATCCAAATCCACCTAACTGCACTATTGTCCAGTCCCACATCTCTTCCTCTTCTTATCTTCAAAAAGATCTTGATGAAATCTAGGAATACTATTTTTGTGGCATTTCTTCCCTTTTCAATTTAATAACATAGAAATGGAAATAAAGTGAGTCTGGTGTTATTTATTAATGGTGCAATAGAGTGCTAGACCTAGGAAAAGTCCTGAGTTTAAATCTGGTCTCAGATACTTACTAGTTCTATGAACCTTGGCAAGTCATTTAACTTCTGTTTGTCTTAGTTTCCTCAACTATAAAATGAGAATAATAATGTCATCTACCTGCCTGTGTTGCTATGATAACAAAATGAGATATTAGTAAAGCCTTTAGCATAGTGTCCAGCACATGGTACATAGGAGTTACACAAATGCTAGGTAGTATTATTTATTGTTATTATCATTAATAAACAGCTATTACAGGGGCAGCTAGGTGGCACAGTGGATAGAGCACCAGCCCTGAATTGACTTGCCCAGGGTCACACAGCATGGAAATATTAAGTGTCTGAGACCAGATTTGAACTCAGGTCCTCCTGAATTCAGGGCTGGTGTTCTATCCACTGTGCCACCTAGCTGCCCCCAATTTGAGAATATTTAAGTCACCTAGCACTAGCCTTGAATTCAGGAGGACCCTAGTTCAAATCTGGTCTCAGACACTTAACACTTCCTAGCTGTGTGACCCTGGGCAAGTCACTTAATCCCAGCCTCAGAAAAAAATAAATAAAATAAACTTATTACTAAATATGCAATTGCTATTATTAACAAAAGCATTATAGTTATTGTTTCCTTTTTAAATTTCTCTTATTAATAATACATTCAAAAATTTTGACAAATGATCATCAAGTTCACTGGCCTATAATTTGAAGGGTCTACTTCTTTTTGAAAATTAATATATTATTATTATTATTAAATTAATTATTTATTATTATGCTATTAAAATGTTAATAAAATGGGGGGTTGAGTGATTGGGGTATAATATGAATTTTCTCTTACCCTCTTGGTTTTGGTTCTCTTGGTGCAGAGTCAAGAAACTCTGTTTCCTCCTCCATTTCCTTTTCTGGGGCCATGCTACCTTCAGAAAGCTGTGGTGAAAGCATTTCCCATTCATTATCATGGGCAACCACCTTTAGCAAAAGAGCATCTCCATCCACCTCACTTGAGCTCTTATTTTTATTCTTCTTTGCCAGGCTGCCTCGGTAAGAGGACTTCTCCATTCTTGAAGATTCATGAGAACTATTTTTCATTGTCTCTGTACAGACCTCAGTCTGTTCAGCTTCTCCCAGTCTCTGATCTACATGCATAATGGAATGTCCAGACCCTAGGTCCACTGTCTCTGTCTGTCTAGAACTCTCTTCGGGTAATGGACTGTAAACCTCACTTTGGCCTAAGACCATCCAACTTGGGTCTTGCCCAGGGCTTTCTGGAGGTCTTCTTTCATCTTCCAGTTTTGAAGGCACAATGTAAGAATCACTCTCTATTAAAGGTCCTCCTGTAGACTGGCCTTTCCATTCATTTATTCCAACTGACTGAAATATCCCCTGAGAGCATGCTGAAAACGCTCCTGAAAGATCCATTTCTTCTGACCTAACATTGACTTCTTGTAATTCAGATTCACTTTCCTTTGGTTCAGGGGCAACTTTCCTCTCAAAGTTTTCTTCATGGTCAACAAGAATATAATCCATTTGTAGTGCACTGGGGTCCTCATTCATCTCCATGCATAGATCTTCCTTATTTCCTGTTCTTAGTTCAGAATCCTTGTTAGAAACAAATTCTACTTCAAAGTTTAGTGGGTTTTGGATGACACCTACATATGAATAAAGAAGAGGGGGGTAAAAGGGAAGGGGCAAAGACATTTTGGTTAGGTGTATTCTGTAACTTTCCTATTTCAAAAGATCCCTCTAAAATTTATATATATATATATATATATATGTATATATATATTTTTTTCTAAAATTCAATTTTTAAAAATTTTAGTGACTTATTTTGTTACTATTTCTATATGTGTTATTGGGAATAATCATTACAAGCTATTTTAATTATAGAGACTGCTTATTTGGCAAGACTGTATAAAGTTTAGTCTTTTGTGCTTCATTCAACATGCATTTTAAACTCAGAACCTCATGACATTGATTCTTTCAAACTGACCCTCTGTTTTCCATATATGACACTCATTTCTTATCTCCACGTTTTTGCAAACTGTTGGGGAAGGGGGGAGAAGGAAGGATGAATCCCACACATGCAGTCTCTTAAATCATTCCAGGAAAGCCATGTTTTGTTAGTTAAGGCAACATGTCTTACCATAAGGTGGTCTCATGTCTCCACCTGCTGGTGAATCAGAATTATGTGATTCTACTTCATTGGAAGAAAGAGCTGACCCAAGATTGGAACCAGATTCTAATGGCAAGGATGTTGGCTCAGGATCTTCCTGTATATATAATTCAAGCAACTGGTGCCTGGTCTTACCGTCTGTTTCCTCTGAATGGCTTGTGTTATATTTTCTGGACATTGGTGCAGGGAACAGTAATTCTTCCATTTCACTGTCAGAAGACTGTTCCTCAGCTGAGAACACTTCCTTCTCATGCCTGGAGTTTTGGGGTACCTCTGTGAGGAATGACAAATCAAAGGGAGGTGTATATGGCATAAGTGGATATTTGGTGGAAGTCTCCTCCAGGAGAGCCTCATTACCATAATGGAAGTGCTCAGGCTCTTTTATTGCTCTTTCGTCAAAATTTGTAACCATTGAACTATCTTCAAAATCATCCCAAGAGGCTGCTGAGAGACAGACAGATTGTCTTCCCATAGAATTTTCAGAGTTGTGCTCTTCTAATGGTGATTTTTTCATATCCTTCATTGTTCCATCTGAAATGTTCATTGCATCATTGAAATTGTGTCCTATAATAGCCTCACTTCTGTCATAGAAAGGGTTCGTGGCTGTTAGGATCTCAGTGTTGCCTTCTGGTTCCTCACCAGTTAAAACATGCCCAGTCTTAATCAAGACATTTGTATCTTCTTGACTTGCACGAAAGATATCATCTGTTATACGAGCACTGTTCAAATCAACAGTAATTGATGCCTGGGGACTCAGGATGGCATAGGCTCCCATGTTTTCAACAGTCAAATCCTCCATTTTTACTGGGTCCAAAACGGATGGTTTTTCTAGGATGGTTTCACTTTTAACTTCTCCTAAGTTTGCATCATTGTCACCAACCAGTTCAGAAGGTTCAGAAGAAGATCTGGGAAAGACTGAAAAATCTAATCTGTCAACATTTGATTGTTCATTGTTTGGATGCAAGGAAAATTGTTTTTCAGAATGCATTTCCATATTGTGAATGACAAATTTCTGTCTAGGTACTAAAGCAGTTTTTTCAGTCCCCTCTGATTCAGTGAGATAAAACTCACTAATTTCCCCTCCAGGGCTGCCTAAAGCTTGGGCAAGATGCTGCCCATTCTCTTCCTTCATGTCATATTCATGACAGACATCAGGACTGGTGGAAGACTGGGAGTTGCTGTCCTGGTCACAGTGATTCAATATGTCTGGATTTTCACCATCTACTTTCAGGCTGAGTGGTTGTGTAGCATCAGTCCACAGATCAGGCAGGGATGATATAATTTGTCTGTCTTCTTGGAAATTGTCATGCAAAATATCTGGGACAAATGTACCTTGAGGCATCCTACCAAGTGGAGAACTACTCCATCCAGGGCTGGACTTATTTGTCACTTGAGAGTTAGGGCTAATGGCAATGGGAACATTTTCATGAGTAATTTCTGAGTCTAGCTGATCCAAAACAGGTAACACTCTGTTTTGACACTGTTCTTGTGTATGGCTCTCAGGCACAAACTCAGAAGCAGCAGCTGATATGAAAATTTGCTTTTTAAAATCCTTTCCTTCTTGACTTGGATCAAATTCATCAAACTGTTCCATCTGAACAGAATCTGAGGCCATTTGAGTCGGTTGAATATCCCAAGGTGGTTCATAGTTTACCTCATTGTTACCTTGAAACGGTGGTTGGTTTTCAACACAAAATGCTTCTTTGGATTCAAGATTACCCTGAATGGGTATATCCCATGGATCTACCTTTTGGTCTTCAAAAGAGGTCTCTTCTAAAACACCATCTGAATCAGAAGGTTTCATCTCTTCAGGACTCGTTTTGGGAGACAAGGTGTTACACCAGTCTGCTCTCTCGGTTGAAAATCCAAGAGTTTCCACTTCGGATTTATGCTTTACTTCTGATTCATTTTTAGGAGACATTTGCAATGATGCCTCCTCAGTTAAATCTTTAATCTTCAATGTCCCTGGACAGCATTTTGTTTCCTCACTAAATCCAGTTGATTGTTCATCATTTTTGTTTATAGGTGAGAAATTCCAATTATCAGGACTACTTTGATCTTCATAGGATGGAGTTTCTTGACTTTCACCTTTGGTTGTGTCCCAGGAATCTCTATATTCAGAAAATTCCTGACTTTCATGGCCAACTATGGTCAAAGGTACATTTTTTTCATTAAATATATTCCATATCCTAGAATCCTTCCGCAAAACTGCTTGGGAAGTGACCAAATGAACTTCTTTCTCCAATTTATCTTGACAGTTAGGGCTGCTATGAATCCCTGAGCTTGTTGTAATGGACTTAGTATCATTATTGAGTGAAGTTTCAGGAATTTCATGCTCATTTTTTTCGTAATGGCTAACTGCTGAACTTCTTTCCTCAGATCCTGAATTTTGAGGAGTGTTGCCTTCATCAGGACTTGATAAAGAAGAGAGGGAATCATCATCCTCCACTTGGTCATTCCAGATATCTAAAATTTTAGGGACTTTGTGATTGACAACCTTTTGGAACTCATCCATCATTTCCCCTTGTAAGTCTCCTGTTTCAGGCACCATTTCTGAGTGATCATCAGTGGTAACAAGTTTATAGTCTTCGTTATTCCTTGTGCTCCCTTCATCTTGATTCTTTTGCTGATAGTTTGTAGTCTTCATATCACTCAAGTTGGGCATAGCAGCAGATAGATCATTTAAGTCAGGGCTTGATGCGCTTGAATGTGTATATTCACTGGACACAATATCATCCTCACCATTTCCCTTTTGAAAATCTCCTATAGCAAAATGATTCTTAATATTTTTCATTTCATGCTCTTCATTTATTTCAAGACTTGTTCCATTGGATTGAGAGTCATCACCTACACATTCATTCCAAATGTCATGATTCTGGGGATTAAGAAGAGGTACCTTATTTATATTCTCTGTGGATCCACTTTCCAAAGCTGAAATTTTATATGTCTCATTTTTCTCAAGGTTCATTTCAGATAATGAATGATCTGTTACATCTTGATTCTCAATAGATAAAGTATTAGCAGGGTCAATTGAATTTCCCTGATCCACAAAATGCTTTTCACAGGCATTATTTGTATTTAGACAATTTGTGGAAGCTCTTGCTTGTGCATCACTTGTCTCTTGGTTAGTGGTATTGCCCTGGAGTTCCACCAACTCCTCTGAGATTTCATTAGTGTGGGGACTAGACTCAACTGAAGGAGAGCTGCTTTTAACAGAGTCATTATGAGTCCCTTGATTTTCAAATGCAACAGGAGAGTATAGTTCTGGGTTACCTTCTTCTCTTCCTGAACTTCCTGAAGTACTATCTACTTCAGAACTTATTGTATCATCTTCAATGAAATATTCTTTATCAGTATTTTCTTGTATATTATAATCATCTTCACTGTGTTTATAACTATGATCCTGCCATATGTCTGAATGATCAGAATGTTTTTTGTTCTCAGGACTTGTTGCAAAGAATCCTTCATTGTTCACTGAAGTACTTTCTTGTGTTTCCTGGATGACAGACTCAGCCAGAGGAGTGACAGGTGTAAATGCTTCTTTTTGATCACATTCTAAGATTTCTAGCTTATCTGGGTTGTTGCTGTCCTTGATGTTTTCTGATGAGCTCAGAATTTCTTGTGGTGATTTGTTTTCATCTGAATCCACAATGGATGATGAATCAGGTAATATTAAGGATGACACATCGTCATCTTTCATGACTGTATCCCAAATATTGCTAGGGATTTTTTGTCCACTTTTCTCATCTGATGAATTGAAATCATTGAAAGTGGCATCTTTTTCTTCTTCAGAGGCATTGTAAAGCATCTGGTGCTCCCATCCTACTTGACTGTCTTCTTGACTCTCAACACTCCATGGTTCTAGCTGTCTCACTGAAAATCGAGTTTCTGGTTCTGTACCTTCATGCATATATCCTTGGGCTTGTCCTTCTCTGGAAGTCTCCATTCCCCCATTACAGTCATCCCAATCTAAATCATTATCTAGATCTGAAATAGTTGCTGTAGACTGTGTGTCCTCAAGGATAACTCTATTCCACAAGTCAACATTCTCAGGAGCTGTTTGCCTGGGCTCTGTACCACTATGCATAAGGGTCAGTTGTCGGTTTGTTTCATTATATATCTGCATCATTCTAGGATCATCATAGCTAGATTGACTACTCTCTCCAGCATCATCCTCAGCCAAGAAATTTTTACTATCTGGGTATTCTAACTTGAGCAAACCTTTATGTGGATTTGGAAGGACATTTGTTTCTGAATCAACAATTTGGTTATCATTTGGTGTTTGTGTTGTCCACATCTGTAGGGTCCCAGGGCCCGAGCTAATTCTATTTCTGTAGGATGCTGGCTCCATAGGCTGAGGAAGATTTTCAGCATCATTTGACTTATTCAGTGAAATCTCTTCTGTAGCTATGTTAGCATCATGATCAAAAGTTTTGTCCTCGGTTTCTTTCTCTTCCCCTACAAATGTAGGTGATATATATGAGTCTGATGTAGAATAATTGGTATCTAATTCAGAAGCAACCAAATCTTCACCTACATTGGATGTGCTGAAGTCTGAGCACCTATACGCTAAGAAGGAATCTTCCCAAGGAGCTGGAGCTTCTTCCTTATCATTTGCTTCATACAAATTCCAGGTGTTTACCTTTTCAAATGATTTCTCCCTGATCTCAGAACCATTGAATGCATCCTGATTTTCCCTAAGCAGCTTGGAATTATTCCATATAATATCAGAATCAAGATTGGGATTCTCAGACTTAATGTGGATATTGTTGGGATCACCTTTGTTTTCATCCCAGGCTTCTGAAATCACTTGGTTGTTTGAAGTTTGGGGCAAATTCTCTGATGGGACTTCTGCAGAAAAAGAAAAATCTCTTTTTGTTACAGCCCAGTCATTATTGTCCTTTTTGAGAGGTAGATTTCTGTCTATCTGATGCATATCCCAGGCCTTTTTTAGAGCACTGGTGTTGTCTTCTTTACTAAATTTAGTCCAGGCAGGGAAAGGCTCTGAATCCTCCTGTCTCCCACTATCATCTGCAGGAGTTTCCCATGGATCTGTTTCCACTGCAGAAGATGAGCTGGGTTGCCATGGAGTGGCAAAGTCTTCTATCAAGTGGCATGTACCTTGAGGGGAAGTGTGAGACAAAGGCGATTTCTCAGAAGGCAGTTTCAGTTGTTCTGGATTGCCCTCACTTTGGAGGTCGGTGCCAATGTTACCCACTGAATCTTGTTCAAATTGACTCTCCCAGAGACCCAGCTTTGAGTAGTCACCATGTTTGGACTGCTTTTGTTGATATATGGAATCTGAGGCCCTCCTATCAATGGGACTTGCTTTATGATCTTTCCAGGACTCGGGGCTCTGGAAGACAGACTCCGGTTCACTGGAACTCCAAGTGTCAGTGTTCAATAGGGCAGTATTTTTTGAGTCGACTTCTAAACCACCCCACCAGCTGCTGCATCTCATGCGGGTTTGAGTAGACCCTGTGCGATCTAAGTCATTTATTTTTTGTAACATGTCTTCTGGGAAGAGCAGGGTTGGGTCTTCTGTGAGTGGCGAACTTTCCACAAAGCTGTTCATTGGAGTTGGTGGGACTCTTGTCCCAACATTTTTCAACTTCTCAGAAGGAGGAGAGTCATCTCCCACAAAATCAGGGAGGCTCAAAGTTCTTTCTGAGAGTTCCCCAGGGCTTTCCTGCCTCTGGGCAAATTCCCCATCAAATTCCAGAAGATTTTCTTTTTCAGCCGCAGTCATCAGTAAACCTGTTGAGTAATTAGCCATGTCACTCCCTAATAGATTCATTTCATCAAGTCCCTTTGGCACTGTGGGTGGCTGTCCTTCTGATGAATCACTGTTGGGAAAGAAGTCATCTGCTGGGGAATAGTCAGCTGAACGGGAAGATGACTGGGATTGCACAGAAACATTGGGTGCTGAATCAAAGTTGAAAAGGTCAAAGTGTTCACCATCTTCTCCAGACTGTGGTTTATGCTCTTCAGCTATAGCTCCTTCAGGAATGGGACTATAGGAATCAAACCCTGGGAGGAGGCTATGATGAGACCCCGCACCTTCTCCTACTGGGCTGTCATCACTTAGGAAAACTGAGCTCTCCTTGGAAGACCGGCTACTGCGAATGGTTGCCAGCCCACTATCAGGACTCACAAGGTCTACATTGACATCCACCTGAGCTGGGATGGAACCATTGAGGTCTTGAGGGTTTTCTATGAAATTCACAGAGCTGGGTTGTGGTTCTACATCAGAACCATACAATTCCATGATACCAGAAGACCCCTGAGAGAGTGGTGCACTGCCAGCCACAGCTTCGGTGGAGGATGTCCGACTGTTGGAGACCATTTCTGAACACCTTCTGCTAATGACTTCTTTGACAAGGAGAACCAGTTGATCAGAAGTAACCAGAGGGTCCTCCTGCTGATAGACTAGGATCTCATCACAGCCACATTCAAAAGGCTCCAGCTCGAGGCAAGGATTCTGAGACTCTTCCAGTTCACAACAGATCTGTCAGGAAAGCACAACATTTCAAATGAACATAATCATTCACCCCAACCATCTTTGCAGCATACTCATCTCAGATCTGCTTAACTTCACCGGCTGGAGAGGATAAGTGAAACAAAGTACCTTAAAAACCAAGACACACTTCAGTGAAACACAATCCATCTGTCTCCAAATGATTACACATAAAAACCTGAATTGCACAAAACAAAAACAAAACCAGAGAGTACAAGGATCTCCCAGGGAAATGATTGTAATACTTCCATTGTACCACTTTCGGGTATTTAGAGAGGCACTGTTCCTTTTGGAAATACAGTGGCTCTAGGTGTTGTATTTACTTCCACTACCCACTTCTCCCTCTAAGCTCAAGCCATATACAAAGAACAAATAAAAAAGCATTTATTAAGCACTCACTATTTACTTATCATTGTGCTAAATGGTGGTGATACAAAAACAAAAGCAACTCTTTCTAATAGGGAAACAACCATATAGGGCAGTGGTGGTGGCCATAGAAGGGTATTTTGGTAGAGAAAGTTACAAAGAATTAGATGATAAGAGAGACACTATTACTTAGTCTGAGGATTTTGGTAGCATCCATTAACATTCTAATATAAACAGAACAGTGATCCAGTAATTGTATCCATGGCAATACCTTAATGACTTGTTTTAACCCCCAATGCCTGACATCTTTTGAAGCCTAGTATAGGACTGTCTTTTGCTAATTCTAGTAAGAAGTTAAAAGCTTATCTTCCACATGAACCATGAACATGAATCTATGGATCACTAATTTATAGATGGAATATATTTTAGAAATCATCTAGTCATCCTTTGTTTTACAGATGAAAAAATTGGAATTCAGAAAGAGTATGCATTTTTCCCAAGGTAACACAAGTAATAAGTAGAAGAGGTAGAATTTGAACACAGGTCCTTGGGCCCCCAATGCAGAACTCTCTCCTCTATAATATATCCTTAAAGCAATAAAACTACTGTGGCAGGATGCTCACCTGATTACACAATTCCACATTCTCTGAATATACAGCTATCTGACGTTTTGTCTGTTGTTCATCTGATAAGTAACTGGTCAAAAGAATGAGTACATCAAAACCATACTTTTCTGTAAAAATCTTCAGGTCAGTGGCAATGTTTCTATGAAATATGCAGTCCTGTAATAGAAAGAAAATGTAGACATTATCAGAGGAATTTCCAATTTGAGACTGGGTAGACTGGTGTAAAATACACACAACACACACATATACACACACATCATTTGGTCTAATTCTAAAAAGTACTGTATGATGAATATTAAATATTCAACTTTTAAAATTTATTATCTCTCAATAATTTTTAAAAACTTTATACCATTCTTTTTTTTTTCTTTTTGTAAGATAATTAGGGTTAAATGATTTGCCCAGGATTACACAGCTAGGAAATGTTAAGTGTCTGAGGCTGGATTTGAACACAGATCCTCTTAACTCCATAGCAAGTACTCTATCTACTGTGCCACCTAGCTGCCCCTTTAAACCATTTCTTAAGACAAAAGAGAAACTATAAAGTCAGGATTGGGAATCATTACTTTTGCCATGAAAGAAACAATTCTTTCCTACATAATTAAGATTATCTGTTATTGATGTCTCTAAGTAAAATGTGGTGCAGCTATAAAGACATTTAAAATGGAGGTAAGCTTGGTGGGGTATAGGATGGAGCCATTCAGGAAAAGCCATACTTCTTATGTAAAATGCCCAGAGGATATATCTGCTAAAGCAGAGTATGCAGAGTTTAAAGGAATTCCATAAGCACATATAGGACATGAAAATGGCTGTCAAAACACTGAGGGAGAGAATTAATTTGCAGTCAGTAACTAGGAAAAAGGAAACTATTCTGGCTACACAGTTGAAGTAGGCAATTCATTCTGGTTTTGCTTTCTTTCCCTGATAATAAAGGATTCAGGAAAAGTCCTAGTACTGGTGAACATGATTGCTTAGCTCTGATTCAACAAGGCCAGAAGTTAGTGTTGAATTAGACATTGTACATACCATGTTTAAAAAAAGATTGAAGGATCATGGAAACTATTAAATAACCTGTTGAAACTAATTTAAACTAGTTTGAAATCTATAAACAAAATAGAAAATACTCAATTACCCTTTAAAGTAATCTACTGGTTAGTTTAAGAAACAAATCAATCTCTTCCATTTCTGAGTCCTGATTACCTTCCTGAAATGTTGGAAAATGTTGACAATCCAATTCAACAAATAATTATTAAGTACAATGAGAGTACAATCAACTATACTAGCATCCAGTTGCACAATGGAGTGGGCTTATTTGAATTTGAAAGAGTATCCCTTAGAAGAGGATGCACTAAACTTTGAACAGTACAACAGTTCTCAGGAATTAGTCAGATAATGAGGGGAAGTTGCCATTGATGAAACCTGACAAGGTTAAATCAACTGAAGTCCTTCTAAGACAATAATTCTAAAGTGCTACTATTGTTATTTCTTAAATATAACAATAGCAAAAACTAATTATCATTACCAACAATTCAGGCAAATAACATTTAAAATATTAACCTGTCCCAATTATTTCCCAAATATTAAATAATAAATATTTTGTCTCTATTTCTATCAGCTCATCCACAATCCTGATATATATTCTGTCACTAAGAAACTAAGAAGGGAGAGGGGCAGTCATAAGGGTGGGGAAAAGGCACCTAAGCTCTCCCCAAAACCTCTTTCAAAAAATTTTTAAATAATGCTCTACAACAAATTCTAGAGTAGCAGAACCTACAAAAGGATGAAGTGAAACAATTTTCCAGCCCAAGAAAATTTAGAAGGTCAGCAGGAAAGAACTGCTGCATCAGGGTGAGAGTGGAACACAGTCCAGTACCAGCCATGACAGTGAAGACTGGAACCCAGCAAACAAGGAGCAGACCTTAGAAGTAACCCAATTGTTTATGGAGCTCTCAGCTCACAGACCTAGGAATGTGACTTAAGAACATGTAAGCAGTCTTTCTTTGGTGGACAAATATCATGTTGTTCCCTTTCAGAAACACTGCCAACAATGTGTTGAGGCCCTCATCACCTCACACTTGGACAATTGCTAGATTTCTTATGAGTCTAACTGCTGTGAATCTCACCCTGCTCTAGTCAATCTTCCATTTAGCCAAGCAATTTGCCTAAAGTACTATTTCAATCTTAGTACTTCCCTAGTCCATAAATTCCAGCATTTCCTTATCACTTCCAGGACTAAAAACAAAATCCTCAGTTGGGAACTCAAAGACTTTCAGACCTCTTCTCTCTCATTCTCTGCCCCCAGCTTTCTGATCTGTTACACTTTCCCCTCTTCCAAGAACTCTTTGATGGAATGACATGGGTATCCTTGCTGTCCCACTCCATGTCTCTTCTTTAAGCATTTTCTCTGGCTGTACCTCGTGCTAACACAATAGCCTCTCTCTTTCTGTCTTCTTTTTGGCCTTTCTGGTTTCCTTCAAGTTCCTGCTAAAATGCTGCCTTTTATAAAAAACAAACAACAACAACAACAACAACAACAACAACAACAACAACAAACAACAACAACAACAACAACCCAGCTAGTCATTCCTTCTTAATTCGAACACCTTCTCTCTGTGGATTATTTCTTATTTATTTAGCAAATAGCTTTATTTGTACATACTTGTTTACATTTGTCTCTTCTTTTAGATTGTGAGTCTCTCAAAGGCAGAAACTATCTCTTGCCTGTTTTTGTATCCCCAATTCTAACTAAACACAGTAACTAGCAGATACCATACATTTAATAAATACTTATTGCCAGGAAGAAGAAAGAAAGAGAGGAGGAAAGAAAGAAAGGAAGAAAGAAAGGAGGAAAGCAAGAAAGGAAAGAAAGGAGGGAAGCAAGGAAGGAAGGAAGGAAGGAAGGAGGAAGGAAGAAAAGAAGAAAAGAAGAAAGGAAGAAAAGAAGAAAGGAAGGAAAGAAAAAATTAAAAATAAAGGAAAGGAAGAAAGAAAAATATAAAAAAGAAGAAAAGAAAGGAAAGAAAGAAAAAAGGAGAAAACAATTGATTTTTCCTTTCTCTAAAACTTGTTGCTTAACCATTAGATGGAAATGAATGAAAGTTTCACCTCCTTGCTAGAAGAACAACCTAGATGGAATATCTAATATGACTTTTCTCTTAACATTCAAAATCTGAAATTAGATTTCAGTTATTGGAAAGGATTAATAAAAAGTTAAAATTTTTAAAATGGGATTCTAAAAGATCTCTATAGATTAAACAGTTAAGAATTGCTCACATACAAGATGGTAAATGCTCAATATATGGATCTACCTATACCGGAGTCTGTAAGTGAAAAAAATAGGGGAGCAGGGATTGGGGACAGGGAGAAGGAGTGTGAGATGTGGCTGTCAAATAAGTTAATGTGATTTTACACTATAGTACTAGAAGCATATTATATAGAGCCTAGTTTCATACTACTTTGTTCTGGTCATATTACATGAGGAATATTATATAAAACAGTCAGAGACAGAGCTTGAATTAGGTTAAAATCCAAGGTATTTGACTAACACTCCATTTCTCATTCCCCGAGACTCTGTCCCACTCTGTTTATTTGGAAACTTTAGTAAAAAAAATTGTTTAAAACTGATCATTTGACAGAAAAAAAAAGATTAAAAATTTCAGCACTAATTCTTCTCACTAAGTCAGTTAAGAGTTTTAGAAATAGAAAATGAATAGACATATGATGAGAGATAGAAAATTTTAGAATTTACAGGGACAATAGAGATCATGTTTCTTTACAAACTCACAGAACCTTAAAAGTGGAAGGGACTACAGGGTCTATGAGAATTCCAACAAAGGAGTTCATTGTACTTGAACAAGAATTCACTTCTAAAATAGAGAAAAGGCCACCTGACTTAGTAGTTAAAAGATTGCTGATAACCTTGGAAAGAACTGTTTTCACTTGAATGGTAGTTTCTGAAGCCAGATGTCATGAAGATGAAAAGTGAGTGAAATGTGGAGAAAGTGAAGCAAGGTGGCTTTTTCCAGGAATTTGACCAGAAAAGAAGGAAAGACATAGCAAACTATAGTTTACTTAGTGTTTGATAATCCCCAAATCCAATTTTTTGGAGTAAGAACTCATTTTTTGAACAAAATTTCTGGGAAAACTAGAAAGCAGTTTGGTAGAAACTAAACACAGATCAATATCTCACATAGTATATCAAAATAAATTTAGAATGGTTTCACGATTTAGACACAAAAAGTGATATCACAAACAAATTAGGGGGAGCATGAAAATTTTTGCCTGTGAGATCTATTAATAAGAGAAGAGTTATGGCCAAATAATAGAAAGGATAATGGAAAATATAAATGGATAATTTTGATTAGATGAAATTTTAAAAGGTTTTGCACAAAATCAATACAGCCAAAATTAGAAGGTAAACAGAAAATTGGAGGGAAATGTATAGCAAGTTTCTTTGGAAAAGGTCTCATTTCTTATATAATAAGGAATTGAGTCAATTTTATAAAAATAAGAGCCTTTCTCCAACTGATAAAATGGTCAAAGAATCTGAATATGGTCAAAGATATCTACAGTCAAATGAAAAAATGCTCTAAATCACTTTTGATTAGAGAAATATAAATTAAAACAATTCTGAGATACCATTCTCCTTATTTTCAGTTCTAGACCTGATTCATCATTTTTTCTCCAGTGTCTGTTCCAAAATTTAGATCTACATCTAACTGAATCTACATCTGAATATATATCTATTTCTATCTGCATCTATATGTATATCTGTATTTTTATCTATTTGTAACCGTATCTATAACTAATAATATCTGTATCTATATCATCTGAATTTGTATCTAAATCTATCTATATCTATATCTTTGTCTATATCTATAATTAAATTGATGTAAATATAGACATACTACATCTACATCTAGTCTCTACATACATTGAAATATATATATATATATATATATATATATATATATATATATATATATATATATATATCTGTATTTATAGCTGTAACTATGTCTCTTTGTCTATAGCTCTATATTTCTATCTCTTATCTCTATCCCATGTACTTATCTATCATCTATTTGTTTTGTCTGTCTGTTTATCTATCTATTTAACAATATTTATATTCATTAAAAAATTCACTAGATTATACCCAACTGCAGACTTTGGTCTGGACATGGTGGCAATGAGTAAATTAAAAATTTACGAAGAGGAATTCTGCAAAAAGAAGTCATCGTATAATGTCATCAGAGAAATGTATGACTTAAAAAAAAGGATGGACTAATCACTTAGAGAAAGCAAGGGACATGTAAAGAATAAGTAATAGTTTGAACTTTTTTGCATAATGCATTCATTTTCTTATTGTAGCAGTGGGAGAGATTAACTGTTCTGGCTCCATACTTTCCCATTGAGATATAGTTAAATATTACTCTGGCAACTTCATTTTGGTAGGGGCCCATGTAGTTCAGTAGCAAGCATAGCAGGGACTCTCATTTATACCCATATAAATGCTGAGTTGGAAGGACTGCTCCACCATTGTAAGGTCCATCTTCAGGAACTTCTTAGGAAGATGGGGAAATGCAACAAAATAATATGAAAAACTCTATGTTTTAATGGCATCTATAAAATCCTAAAAGATGTACAAAAAACTTCCAAAATATTAGAGTGCACTTTACCCCTTTCCAGTGGAGGATTTGTATGAATACAAGTACCAAAGTTTTATACAGTGGGATAGAGAACCCATAGCAATGTGGTCACAAGTAAGAACCTTTATAATGAAATGTCAGACTAGAAAATTCAACATTCAGTCATTCCAAAAACATTTATTAAGTGTTTACTGTGTGCAGAATACTGCTGTCAAGTTAAGAGAAAGAGGCTTATGTGACCAGCAAGCACAAAACCAACATTCAGGGAAATTGTCATTACTAGAGTCCAGTTTGTCTTTGTTAATCTATACCCAGAGGATGGTTTTCACTCTGTTATGTGTTAATAGTAATCCTGTAAAGTATTTATGTAGCAATACATTTGCTAATGAGCTAGTATTTTAGATCCCCCATTTTTCTCTATGATGTTTTTTAGAGCAGAGCTGTCAAAGTTTCAGGCCACAGCCCAAACCAGATCAAAATGTAATTGGAAATGTTTAACAAAATAAATAAAACTATAACATAACTTGGATGATACTAATTTGTGGTTTTCTAAGTCAAAATCTGACCAGCAGGAATCTATTTCTATTTGAGTTTGATACAACTTTAGAGTTTATTTCATGATATAAGTAACCATAGTATTAAATGGAATACTGGTAAACTCCATCTTTCTATGAATCACACAGTGCTGAGCAAGAAACCCATTATTTGAGTCTGAAAAAAATTCCAAATTAAATGTCCAGGAAACCAATGTGTTCTCTCTTCCCATACAGAACTGTCCAAATCATATGATATTTTTCTGGCCCTAAGAAAATGTCGAGATTTATATTTGCACTACAGGCAAACCTGAGAAGTGAGAGTTGAGGAACATGGCCAGCATTGCATGTTTGCTCTTCCTTTATGCTGGTGCTGTTTGCATAGCAGATAATTTATTATTGTCTTCTAGCAAAGCACAGTCATGTGCTAGGATGGTGCTTCTATTTATGCCAAGCTAGGCTGTCCCTGAATAAACAGCAGTTCATCATCAGTGCAACACAACTGTATATTCAGGTTGGCATTTTAGTCTCCCCATCTGCCTTCTACCTGATAAATTACTATTTTAGTTACATGTATACAAATACTATTTATTAATCTGCTCAAATGTGTCCAAAAATGTGTCTTCCCCCCTTAAGTTAGAAATGTAAAAAAATACTCCATTTGTCAAATGTTTAGAAAATAGAAAGGTTGGTGTGATGGTGTGGGTTTGCTTTGTCTTATTTTTTTTTTCCTTTCCAGCTTCCTCTCTCCTTCTGCATTTGAAATATGGATCTATTCTCTTAAACTGCTGCATGGAATATAGTAAATAGTTTTTTGCTAGGCATTGAACTTAGTAATCTATTGGCAAAGATGTCCTACCATGTCCTGTATTTAGGAAGAAGGGATATTGCTTTTATTTTCCATCACTTTATGAATTTCACAATTTAGACAAGAACTAAATGTTCATTAATTTTCTTTTAAGATTTTTTAAACCCATTTTCTTCTGTGATTCATGAAAATCACTAAGGAAATTATCTTTGTAACTTTCCAGTCAAAAGAGAAAGAGAAAATATGTGATATACTGGGAAAAGTCTTAGATGTTTAATCAGAAAATTAGAATTTAAATACTGACTTCACTTAGTGTTGTATATCTAGGAAAAGCTGTGAAACTTCTCCTCCTCTATAAAATGAACAAAACAGCTAAGGATGTGAGTCAGAAGTGCTAGAGACAAATCTTGGTTCAGCTAATTTTATTTATTCAATAAGCAATCATTAAACACTATAAGGGCTCTGCTACATGCTTAGAGTTTTTCATATTATTTTGTTGCATTTCCCCATCTTCCTAAGAAGTTCCTGAAGATGGGCCTTACAATGGTGGAGCAGTCCTTCCAACTCAGCATTTATATGGGTGTAAATGAGAGTCCCTGCTGTGCTTGCTACTGAACTATATGGGCCCCTACCAAAATGAAGTTGCCAGAGTAATATATAACTATATCTCAATGGGAAAGTATGGAGCCAGAACAGTTAATCTCTCTCACTGCTACAATAAGAAAATGAATGCATTATGCAAAAAAGTTCAAACTATTACTTATTCTTTACATGTCCTTTGACCAGTTTTGAATATTTTGTAATCTATCTTCACAATTCCATAAAATTGGATTGATCATACCAATTCATTCCTACTTGAAGACAAATGGAATAAATACATGAAAGTTTTTGCAATCTTTTGTAGACTTTAATGTAGACATAACTTAGTAAGAGAAGTATCAACAATGACATTGTTGATAAAAATATACATCACTATAGGAACACTGGCAAATATGTTCCAATTTTATTTATTTAATATCTTCCAGTATAAATGATCTTTGGGTAGTCTTGCTTAATTGGATCTCAAATCAAGATTTCAGCAAACAGATTTTCTTTTTCACTGTTCATTGCTGTTTTATGAAGCTCATAAACTTTCATAATCTTCCATTGTAAGATTTCATAAATAAACTTATATCCCAATTTTGGCTTTTATTCCAATTGTAATTTATAAGGATAAGTAACTTTGAGTATGTCAGGTTGAAGCTATTGTAATGGCATGTTGTCTTCTCATCTATAGACATTCTTCTAGTTTGATACTGATTTTGACTTTTTCTCTAAACTAATTGATCCTACATTAATAGTTAGTCATTTCCTTTCTGTTTAGTCATGGTCAATTTCATTGTTTTTGTTTTTAATAATATTTGTTGATCACTGTGACAAGTACCTTTTTACTCTCTTCTTTAAAAAATTAATTATGGCTTGCAATATAAGGGGCTGAGAAGGGATATATTTAAAAATGAAGATGATGTAAAAACAAAGGATATCCAACAAAAATTATAAATAAGTAAATAAATAGAATTTATAATATATAGTAGTTTATAAACCTTTGACTACTTTCATTCAGATAATATTTCCAATATTTTTTCGTTGTCCATCTTGTTCTCACTTTCTTAGTGAAATCACTGGGTAAGAATATATGATAAAAGGTTAAACTTTTTAAGGTAAGGGCTATTTTGTTTATGTTTTTGCATCATAAGTGCCAAGCACAGGCCCTTGGATCTGACAGTTGTTTAATAGATATTTGTTGAACTTGAGTTATTTTATGCCTTGACCTTATCAAGTTATGTTCTATGAATAACATCTTCCTCTACATTCTCTGCAATACATGCTCTGTGTGATACATCTCTGCAATTATCTTCTTGATTATCTTCATTATTTATTCTCCTAATGAGCATATGAAGGTAAAATGATCAAATACCCATTGAGATGATCTTTCTTTTTTTTTTTAATAGATTAATATTTTTGTTATAGTTTTTTATTTACAAGATATATGCATGGGTAATTTTTCAGTATTGACCCTTGCAAAACCTTCTGTTGAAATTATCTTTCTTGTTGCTTTTGAGTATATAATGAAATTAACTTTACTAACTTTCCTATTTAGCTCTCCAAGAAGGATATGTGATCCATAAGACTATTATGCCTTTATTTATGTTAAAATATTTTAATTATAATAAGAATTGTACCATTGTACCAATGAAATACCTTATTTCTTGTTTCCTATTTGTTCCTTCAGTAGTGTGCCAATTTGTTGGTTGCTGAGCAAGGATTTCACATTTGGAGTACTAATAGTTATATTAAGGATAAAATATCATCAGCAAACAGTGATGATTAGGACTACTTACCTACTGTGCTGCCATTCTGTCAAAGTTCAGTGAAAGAGCCAAAGTAGACCATCAAAAACTGAGACCCATTTTGTATTTATAGTCCTTTCTTGGATGCTACTGCCAAAGAATGTCGCTCAATGTCCAATCTGTTTTGTTTTTTTTTAATTAATTTTATAATTATAAAAATTTTTTTTGATAGTACATATGCATGAGTAATTTTTTTATAACATTATCCCTTGTATTCATTTTTCCAAATTTTCCCTGCCCTCCCTTTACTCCCTCCCCTAGATGACAGGCAATCCCATACATATTAAATGTGTTACAGTATTACCTAGATACAATATATGTGTATAAATCCAATTTTCTTGTTGTACGTTAAGAATTGGATTCGGAAGGTATAAGTAACCTGGGTAGAAAGACAGTAGTGCTAACAGTTTACATTCAATTCCCAGTGTTCCTTCTCTGGGTGTAGTTGTTTCTGTCCATCATTGATCAACTGGAAGTGAGTTGGATCTTCTTTATGTTGAAGATATCCACTTCCATCAGAATACATCTTCATACAGTATTGTTGTTGAAGTGTATAGTGATCTTCCAGTTCTGTTCATTTCACTCAGCATCAATTGATGTATTTATCCTGCTGGTCATTTCTTATAGAGCAATAATATTCCATAACATTCATATACCATAATTTACCCAACCATTCTCCAACTGATGGACATCCATTCATCTTCCAGTTTCTAGCCACTACGAAAAGAGCTGCCACAAACATTTTGGCACATACAAGTCCCTTTCCCCTCTTTAGTATTTCCTTGGGATATAAGCCCAGTAGCAGCAATGCTGGGTCAAAGGGTATGCACAGTTTGATAACTTTTTGGGCATAATTCCAGATTGCTCTCCAGAATAGTTGGATTTGTTCACAACTCCACCAACAATGTATCAGTGTCCCAGTTCTCCCACATCCCCTCCAACATTCATCATTATTTGTTCCTGTCATCTTAGCCAATCTGACAGGTGTGTAGTGGTATCTCAGAGTTGTCTTAATTTGCATTTCTCTGATCAGTATTGATTTGGAACACTTTCATATGAGTGGATATAGTTTCAATTTCATTATCTAAAAATTGTTCATATCCTTTGACCATTTATCAATTGGAGAATGGTTTGATTTCTTATAAATTAGGGTCAGTTCTCTATATATTTTGGAAATGAGGCCTTTATCAGAACCTTTAACTGTAAGAATATTTTCCCAATTTGTTACTTCCCTTCTAATCTTGTTTGCATTAGTTTTGTTTGTACAAAAGCTTTTTAATTTGATGTAATCAAAATCTTCTATTTTGTGATCAATAATGATCTCTAGTTCTCCTCTGGTCATAAATTCCTTCCTCCTCCACAAGTCTGAGAGGTAGACTATCCTCTGTTCCTCTAATCTATTTATGATCTCATTCTTTATGTCTAAATCATGGACCCATTTTGATCTTATCTTGGTATATGGTGTTAAGTGTGGGTCCATTGTCCAATCTGTTGAGATGATCTTCTCATTGGTTAAGATAGGTTTGTCTTTAGAAAATAGACACAATCTTTTCAACCTGGTGGAACATTTTAGATTTCATGTTTTGTTATCAAAGCTTTCAAAAACTCAGGGCAATCTCTGTACCACAATAATGTCTCAGAGTAGGGCATATGTGGACAGTCCATAAAACACAATGACACAAATAACTCTCAGTTCTATGGAATCTCCTAATGTTCTACATTTTCTTCTAAGACTCAGGTATGAAACATAAGAAGGATGCCAGATCAATAGTGATATTCTCTGGAAAATATACATACATAAAGACTATGGATTATTCATAAAAAGAGGAAGGGAATAGCATCTACTATATTTCATGCACTGTGCTAAGTACTTTCTACAACTGTTATCTTATTTAATCCTCCCAAGTCAGAGATGTGGATACTATTGTTTTCCCTATTTTATGTTTGAGGAGAATGAGGCAAACAGAGGTCTTATCTTGGATCACACAGCTAGTAAATTTCTGAAACTAAATGTCATAACCTGACAAAAGTATTCTTCAGCTGTGTGATTTTTCTTATGTAAATAGTTAGGATAAATTCTTTTAAGCGATTATTGATCTCATTTAGGAGGTTATGCAATAGTCTTGGGTTTGCTGCAATATCAACTGCAAATAGGACCAAGTGGGAGACCTCACCATTTATAGCAATATCTTCTACTTGGATTCTGCCCAAGATAGTGACTGTTAAAGTGACAAACACTTTTGCCAAACATGTCTCTGTTTATTAAGCTTCTTTTGATATTAATAATCAGAAATAAATTTCAATTAAGACTTTAATAAAATGAACAGAGGCAAAATATAATAGAAAAGAGTGCTGTAATAAAAAGTCATCTATTATATTTTGTACCTACTTTCTATCCACAAAATCCCCATAACAGTTCAGGCTCTCATGACTTCTTGCCTAGTCTACTGCAATCGTCTCTTAATTGGTCTTCCTTAATTCAAGTGTCTCCCCTTTCTGATCCACCCTTCAAACAGCTAACAAATTGATTTTTCTAAAGGGAAAAATTGATGTCATTCACCTTCTCAGGAAACACCAATGGCTTTCTACTACCCATAAACTCATATATAAACTCTTTGTCATTTAAAGTCCTTATTTTCACTTTTATTGCACATTATTGGAATTGAGCCAATCTATCCCTCTTACTGTTTTTCTTCATACATGGAATTCCAAGTTTTCTCTCCATACTTTTGCACTGTCCACTACCATCACCAACTGAGAAGCTGTTCAGTGCTTAACAGGTGAATGCGACCCTTTAGTAAGTAATTATAGTTATTTTATGATAGGATTTTAAAAAAAATCTCAATGTTTATTTTTTAAAGTAACTTTCAAGTTGTTAAGATATAAATACTTAGTAAGTTGTTTGGATTTAGTTACTTTATATATATAGTTCTTTTGACTTAAAGCTTTCACTAAAGATACTAAAGGTAAACCTGAGAAAAATGGGGAACCTTTGCCTCAGCTCTTAGTACCTTCTTGCTGAAGTCAATTTGTATCTATTTGTATAAACCTATTTTGTCTAAAAGTAGTTTCTCTGCTAGTTTACAAACTTCTTGAAAGAAGGGACTGTTTTTTACTTTTGTCTTTGCATCCCTAATGTGTAGCACAATGCCAGGCATGTAGTAGGAACTTAATAAATGCTTGTCAATTGATTAATTGAATATGTAGATTCTAATTTCAATTTTTTTCACTAACTTGTCGTGTGTGTTGAACAGATTGACTAGAAATAGATTTTTTAAAAATGTGATTCCCTTTCTTGACTCCAAAGTGGAGAACTGGGAACTCTGGATTCAAATTGAACAGGATTAGATTTTGGATTTCATGATAATTGGGGCTGTTAGGGGATGAAGTGAGCTGTTTTGAGGGATCATGGATTCCTCATTACTAGAGTGTAAATAGATTCAGAATGACCAGTTTTCAGTTTTTAGTAATGCTATAATGGGATTCAGGATTAGGATAATGTTTGGATTAAAGATAATCTCTAAAGTCTCTTATATCTTGACTATTCTGTGGGTCAGGAAACAACTTTATAATGTCATGGACAAATCTTTCTCATATTTTAAATGAATTTTTTTTCTTTGGGAACAGAAAATCGAATAAACTACATACCAAAGGATTTTTTGCAATTGATATTTTCCTAATCTAAAAGAGAGTCAGTAGAAAAAAGTCATTATTGAGAATCTGTAGTCTGAAGTAAATTAAAACATGATACATAATATTTCCATCTTTTAAAAAAATGGTATGGCTTGGTACCCTGGTTTGACAACCCACAACTAGCTTACAAGCACAGTCTTCACTGTGGATTGCTGAGTTTCTGAAATTTAAGAGCAGAGTTTGACATTTATACTCTGCGTGAAGTTATTTCTAGTCTGAGGACATTTTTATAAAGATATATAAAAAAATGCTGAGGTATGTACACAAATGTTCCAACTGAAAGCTTTATGATTTATGCTACCAAAATTCCATTATGATGTTTAAAATATTCAGCAATAATAAAGTCTGATAATTTTGACAGGAAATGATTTATGAGAACACAAAATGCATAAATTAAGAGATTTTGTTTATTTTGTTAGTCTTTCACTCTTTAATTGGTAAGCAAAGATATCTTCCCTGTTTTTACCACACATCACTTATGTACTATATCACACTTACTTTTATGTGATAGCCAAGGCATTTTAGTAGCAAAAAAACTTCAGTGGATTTATTAAAACAGTTACTCATTATACTTCAGTACCTCAAGCTTAATTATAATCTTACTTATTATACTTTGAAATTAGTATGAAAAAATATAGAATATAATGTAATTTAGGTAGAGAGGGCTATTTGGAGGCCTTCATAAAATTATTTAATAAAGTACTAAAATATGTAAACCACATATAATCCTATATATAATACACATAAAGGTATAATATATATATGCACCCGTACTTTATATAGAAATATAATACATGTCAAGGCAGATGGGATGGGAATGTGTAGAGAGGAGAGGGAAGGGACTCAGCCAGGGTCAATGACCTCATCTGAGGTCATTATTATTAAAGGCATCTCACTGATTCAGGATTAGAAGGTTGATAATAAAGCATCAGCAAAATATCCGAATAACATCATCCCTCCAGACACCCTCTGATCAGCTTCTATAGCTGGATATGGGTAATGAAAATTCTCACTAGTTTGGAGTGAAGGCAGCTTATATGTGGTTTTTTGAATCCTGGAATGGCTCTTAAAATAGAACATTAAGAATTTTAACAATAGGAATCGGAGACCTTCTTGGTCTTCATTTTTTATATGAGTAAATTGAGGTCCAGGAAGGATAAATGCCTTTTCCAAAGATCACAAAATAAGTAAATGGAAGAGCCAGAGCTAGGATCTAGGTTTTATGACCATTTGTTCAATGCTCATCCAGTTACTTCACATTGCCTTCTATCGTCTTTATAAGGAATCGACATTTTCTTTACTGAAGCCTTGATTCTTCAAAATTTTTCAGCCATATGGAAACATGCAAGCTAAGGGTGCAGTGTAGTATTGAATTGACAGTATTGAGTTGGGGAAGTGATGAAAAATGGTAAATCTTTTAGCATCTAAGAAAGCAATGTTTTGCAGGTCATTATTGCTGACCTTGGAAATGAAGAAAATGTCCAGAAAGCAGTTAAAAAAATTTTTCAGATCAGATAGAATAGAGGAAGTAGTTTCTAGGAACTTCCTCCAGTGATTGCTACTTATTTGAATGTGGTGTGCTATCTCGGCTTGCTTATGGATTTCTTGCTTGTAAGTCAACCTGAATTCAACAGTCTATGGTTGAGACTCCTAAAAGAGGCATTTGAATTAAGAAAGATCCGTCTTTTCTGCTCAGATCATTTGGCCAGAGATGGGGCAGAGTGGATAATTAGAAGGGAAGTCTGTGAAATCAGACCTTCTAGAATGGCCCAATTTATTGGAGGAATAGTAACAGAAACAAATGTTTTTTGTAGAAGATTAGATGCCATGAAAAAGCTGCAGTGTAAATAAACAAAACCTAATGATCATGGTAAAGAAAGAGAGGGAGTGAAGGAAATGAAGGAAGAAAAGGGGAAAAGAAGAAGGAAGGAAGGAAAGCAGACAGAAAGAAAAAAATACAGAAATACAAAAGAAAGAAAGAAAGAAAGAAAGAAGAAAGAAAGAAAGAAGAAAAAGAAAGAAAGAAAGAAAGAAAGAAAGAAAGAAAGAAAGAAGAAAGGAAGGAAGGAAGGAAGGAAGGAAGGAAGGAAGGAAGGAAGGAAGAAGGAAGGAAGGAAGGAAGGAAGGAGGAAGGAAGAAGAAGGAAGGAAGAAGAAGAAGAAGAAAGAAAGAAAGAAAGAAAGAAAAGAAAGAAAGAAAGAAAGAAAGAAAAGAAAGAAAGAAAGAAAGAAAGAAAGAATAAGAAAGAAAGAAAGAAAGAAAGAAAGAAAGAGAAGAAAGAAAGAAAAAAGAAAGAAAGAAAGAAAGAAAGAGGGGAGGGAGGAAAGAAGGAAAGAAGGAAAGAAGTAAGGAAGGAAGAAAGGAAGGAAGGAAGGAAGGAAGGAAGAAAGGAAGGAAGGAAAGAAGGAAGGGAGAGAGGAAGGAAGGAAGGAAAATTATTACATAATATTCAAGCAAAATAAATTCCCATTTTAATGTTGTTCAAAAATACTTTAAAAATATTCTGTATATTAGTCCATCATCTTTCTGTCATAAATGGGTAGCAGTCTTTCTTTTAATTATTCTCTAATCATGGTTGATCATTTGAGTGCTTAAGTCTTTCAGAACTGTTCATTTTTACATTATTAATCATATAATATTAATAGTTCTGGTTTTGTTCACTCCAGTCTTCATCAATTCATATGTCTTCTATTTCAAAGGGACCAAATTGTATGGACAAACGTGGACAAGGCCATAATAGGATATAGCAAGGTTGAATAATAATAATATTCCCCCCAATATTTATGGCGTATCTTTCTACCAACATAAGCAACTATGATCATAGGATCAGACTATAGGTAAATGTATTTAAGGACTTGAAGGTCTGATGAACTTTAGGAGAAAAGAGATGCTTTTTTTCCATAGCAAGTTGGCAAATACAGTCAATTAAGAAACACTCATTAGATGCTTATTGTGTGACTGTGCTAGGTACTGAGGATTTGTTACAAAGAAAGGCAAAAATAGTCCCTACTTTCAAGGAGCTCATATTCTATTAAGGAAGATAACATATAAATAACCAGCTACAACCAGGATATAAAGAACAAATATAAGTCATCTCAGAGGGAAAGGCAGTAGTAATTGGGGAATGTGAGAAAGGCCTTTAGAATTAACCCTCCTTGAAGACAAGGAATTATGAGGGCAGACAATATCTGTGACACTTTTTAAAGGGTGGTAACCCAGGCCTTTACAGGAAGCATTATTCTATGTTGGAAATCTTTAAGGTAATATCACTCACACCTTTGCTGCAGGTGGCAATTCTAAGGACAGTGATGGGCAAATAGTCTTTACTATCTTAAAAGAGTGTAGCAGCTACATTAAATCATAGCATCATGTTCTTTGTCAGAGGAACTAAGGATAAGGGAGGCAAAAGTATAATCTCAAGGTGGATAAGAGACTATACCAGGACCTAGATTAGCACAATGGCCTAAATCTTTAGGAAAGTTGCTATTTGAGCTGTCTCCTGGGGGCATGAATGGGAGTCTGTTCATAGAGTAATGGTCCAGTAGCCTAGTGGTGGTGAGCTAGTAAGTATTTAACAAACAACTCTCCAAAAGAAAATTATGTATGATACACTTTTAAGTTTAAAAGGTGTTATTAATATTTTCTTCATTTCTTTCTTAGTTGAAATCAGGAGTAGAAAATTACTGTCCACTTTAATTAAATTAATTTAAATTAAATTAAACCATTTTAAGTAAATAAAGTTTTACTGCATTTAAAATTATAAAAGCCATTCTTAACTTGTGAGTCAGAGCAGTAGCTATATTTGGTCTTTGGAATCATAGTTTGTTAATCCATGAATCAAGCCCTGATTCCCATCAACTTACTGGTTTCTAAGGTGTAAATGAAGGTTGATAAATATCTCTGTCTGATAGTAACACAAAATTTCAACTGGACTTTTGCAGTAGATGCAACATTTTACTATGAAGCTTAGGGGGAAAATTTACCCTAGAGATTCTTAATCTTTTTGTAAATGATGGCCCTTTTTTGGCTGTCAGATAAAATCTATGGATTCTATTCCAGGATGATGTTTTTAAATGTATAAGATAAAATACATGGGATTACAAAGGAAATGCATTCTATTGGAATGCAATGATCAAAAAAAATTTTTTTTAATATTTCATGAATTTCATGGCTTAGAATTCTGAGTTAAGACCAGACATCTATCATAGAAACTGATCAACAATTGTTCTACAAGATGACAATATAAACTCTAGACAGTTATGGAGCCAGATTCTAGAATATTTTTCAAAGAACTTAAAAAAAAGTAAAGTTATCCAAAGACTTTGAGAATTTTCCAAAATTCATCTTTATTTTTAAAATGGAAAAAGTAAATATCTACCTTTTATGAGAAAAATAACTAAATTTCTATTACCTCTTCAATTACTCTCCAGACTCTTTTATCTATGCATTCACAATTGATATTACAAAGAAGTTAGAGATGAGAAAGCTGTAGTGCACAAAACAGAATGGGAAAAAAAAAAAAGAAAAGAAAACTTCAAAAGTTTAATTTAGTACATTTTCATTTTGGAATAGAAAAATGTCAAAGCCAAGAAAAAATATATGTCTAAAAACGAGTTCAGTGATTTTAAATTCCCTTGAAATGTGGTATAGATTAATTTTAGAAATCCAGTCTGAATTGTTAGGCCAAAATAGGGTGAGTTGCTGTCTTTTTTTTCCATTTTAAAAATAAACCTTTTAAATAATATGTCAAGAAAACACCAAATCCTACCTCCTTCTCTGGTAACACTTTCTGATTTATGGCACCCAACAGTCAATTACCAGAGTGATGGCTATAAATATATATTACACACACTTCTGATTTTTTGGAGCTAACTGTGTCAATATTAACCTGACCAAATTAAGAGCAAACTGTCTCTTTTGTTCTTCCCACTCTTCACATAGAGAGCACAATATGGCTTTTGTCAGAGGTGCTCCATCATCTTGGCTCAAGGAAACTGTCAGTACAGTTTGGGATTAGTTATTCATGGGCAGATATCCTGATGGGTCTAATGAAGCCTTTCTGCTGACAACTCATTTGCTAAAAATACCCAACCATCACCAAGTATAAATGGGGAATATGGTTATGTTCCCATTGCTAGCCTTACAATGAGAGTAATTATTTTTTGATGAAAAGTCTAAGATTCAAGGGACAGGACAACGTTTATATCAAGGCCACTACTTACCAGTCATATTTGCTTTCTTGAATCTTTCCATTTGCTCACTGATAAACTTTATGACATATTTAAATTGGAAAATAATAGGGTAAACACCAATCTTAAAGCACACATGCCGAGCCAACAGTCTGTGTATGCCATTTGTGGAAAATCTACGCTAATTGCCAGAATCCCACCAATTCTTGAAAACTGATATACTTTGGATCTTTGGAGAGTCTGGAAGTAGTGTTGGTGTTGTTTTAAAAGTAAATAAAACTTTTCAGGTGATATGACTGAGGAAAAAAGTAAAAATTCATATTTCTAAAATTACCATGTTGCTTAGAGTAGGGATTCTTGATATTTTTTATGTCATGAACCCTGATATTAGTATAGTGAGACATGTGACTCCTTCTTAGAATAATGTTTTTAAATGTATAAAATAAAATAGACAAGATTATAAAGATAACCTATTATGGTGAAATGCAATTATCGAAACAAAAACAAATTTAAAATTAAGTTCAAAGAACATATGTTAGCATAAGTTAGAAGGGCAGAGCAGCTTATTAGAGAAAGGGCCAATCTTAGAGTAAGGAAGGACTAAAATGATATCCTGCCTTTGTAACCATGGGGAAAGTCATTTAACTTTATAGCTTAGTTTATTCCCTCCATGCTTATGATGTATTCCTTCCTTCCTTTCTTCTTTCCTCTTCATTTCCCTCCTTTCCCTTTCTTCCTTCCTTATCTTTACTCATTGATTTCCTTTTTTTCTGAGTGCCCATTCTCTTTAACAACTTTGTACAAAGTATCTGGTTTTTATTTCTATTTATTCTATGTGCATTTATTCCATAAATATTCTGTGTGTATATCTCTTCTGATAGAATATAACCTACAATTAGAAATTGTGAGCAAGAATTCTTACTTCTTTCTCTTCCTTCTTTTTCCCTTCTTGTTTCTTTCTTTTCTCTTTTTTCTTTCTTTTTTCTCTTCCTTCCTTCCTTTTCTTCTTTCTTTCTCACCCTTTTCTTTTTCTTTCCTTTGCTCCCTTCCTTTCTTTGTCTTGATAATATTATCACAAAGCATATGTGTCTAGCATATAGCAGACTTTCAATAAATGCTTGTAAATTGATCTGCAGTAATGAAGTAAGTCTCTATATGACCTAGCTATATACACTAATGAAAATCAGACTTAAATCCTCTCCTGAAATCAAAAGTCTATGAAAATATCTTTTTGCTCTACTTTTTAGGATGTATAAAAATAAAAAGTAATAATTGCTTTTAAGAATACTGGGTATCCCAAAAATTTTATTGCATTTTTTTAACTTCTTAAAGCTTAAAACTGTACTAAGACTTTTGACAGATCCCATTAAATCTAATCAACTACTTTCTTGTAGTTTACTTAAAAAGCTGCATCTCCTAGGCATTAAATAAAAAAAAATTGCTAATAATATGGTTACTTTGTATACAGTGATTTTATACGAATTTTGGATAATTAGTAAATCTCAAATATGTTTTAAGTCATATGAGCATGAGTAAAAGGGAGAACCTTATATTCAGATAAAAATATCTACATGAGTAGTATGCCTCAGAAATATGACATTTAAGTATATATGTATATGGGGATATATGTGTGTGTCTGTGTATTATCAATTGAAATTCATACTTAACCAAACTTAGAGTGGCATTTTAGGAATGAATAATGGACTATATATTAAAAAGAAAGATTAACCAAGTGACTTGAAGGAAGGAGAGGAAGAAAGAAACCCTTCTTTAGATTGAATTTTCAAGATATTAGAGAAAAGCATTTAGAGGTCTTCTATTCTTCGGGTATATATAATCTCCCTAAGCCTGTCAATTTTTTTTTCTTTGCATTGACTACTCTTGAAATACAAATACCTCAAATTAGAAACATTCCTACTAGTTATATCCAGTCTTCTAATAAAATCCTTATGCCAATCCAAATCAGAATAACCCTTTGCCCAAGTAAAGCTTAATTAGACATCCTTAGTCATTATCATCTCATACAAGTAGTAGTAAGAACAGGTATTTTACAGAATCACAGAATCTCAGAATCAGTAAGTAGTCTCCCAAATCAACTATCCCAAAGTTAGGATGTGTAAAACAAAACAAATAAAGAAAGAGAATTGCTGTATGAAAGGATAACATGATTTCCAGATGTGTATTTAATTCAATTAAAGAAGACTCTATTAGCACTTGTATTACTCTGGCAAAGACATATTTTGGTAAGATATGACCTCTCTCCCATGAAGAATATTACTTTATGACCCAATACTTAGAATGTAATTCCATTTGCCAAAATTTGATTTGATAAGAAGTTTTTCAAGAGTAAATCTGTTTTTATTAAAGCAGTCAGTCAATATGAATTTACTAATCGCTTACTATGAGGAGATATATAACCTATCTCTGGAATTGAAGGTTAGAGATCCCAATGAGGAATGAAAACAAGGTTTTTCTTCCTAAGACCTGCTTTCCATGAAGAATGAGCTAGCCATGGTAAGAATTTTTCTGAGAACCATAGCAGTGATAGGAAAGTACTTGCTAAAGGAACCTCTGCTTAAGAGTGCTCCTAAGCACCTGCTATGAGAGACAAGACTCAGTATTACAATTCTTCAGGACTTTATAACTTGCCATGCAGGATGCTGTAAGTTAAATGTAAGTTAAGAACTGTGCTATATTTCTTATACTCTTTCACTCACTTTGTAGGAGGAGTGGTCACAGAAGAATTAAACAAATGGAAGATATCTTCTAAAATTTTTGGTTTCCACAAAAGCCAAAAGGCTTTGAGGTTGGCTTGGGCTAGGACAAGTTTTGTCCATATAAGTGCATAATAAATGTTATTTCATCTATTTTTTAATTCCCCTCACTGATTCTGTCAAAAAAATATTACAAAGTATTCCCATCTGATCCCTCAAGAGGCCAATAATGTGTGATAAAGACTTGAAAAAACATAACTGTTTCTGGGAAGAGGAGGAATCTTCAATAAGTGAGTAGTTTTGATCTAATTTTGATTGAAGAAATCTGCACTAACCACCCCTTACACTAAGAAGGTAGAGAGATAGACAAATACACAGACAGATGGATGAATGGATGGACCAATGCATATATAGATGGATACTCAGACAAACAAAGAGATAAATCATTTGGAAATGACTTACCATGAGCCAGGCATTATGTTAAGATAAGCACTGGAAATACAAATACAAGCAGAAAGAAAAAAGTTCTTCCTTTCAAGGAGTTTATATTCTAAGGAGGCAAGACAATACATAAAATGGAGATGGAAGGTTTGCCCATCAGTAGGTATCTGCACAGGAACAAGGTCCAGAAGTCCTGGGAATCACTGGCTGAGCCAGATTTGGAGTGAATACATTTGATACACGTGTTTTCTCAAATGGTGGTCTGAGGCTAAACCACCAGAAGAGGGTACTAGAGGTGGAGCTATGACCATTGTTAAGAATGCTGTTGAGCTGAGGTCTAACTAGGTCTAGCACTGAGAGTGAGTATGGTTACTTGGAAATTTGGAATTCATGGACAGAAGCTTGCTTGTTCAATGAGAATAGAATAGCCCTGAGTGTTTTTCTTGATTCTTTTCCTCAGTGTGCCATAGCACTTATCCCAGGATCAGATGTTTTATGGAGGATAGAATTAGGTGAGTGATTAGCAATACTATTTGTAGGTTAAGTCTGTATTCATATACAGCATTTCATTTATGCCTAATAGATATGGTTTGTATATTTTAATCATTTTTATTTTTTATATTCACCACCATCTATTCTTTAAGGTCACTGTTAAGATTTGGCAAAAATCATACCCAAATTCATATTTTCAAGCCTATTCTGCACCTCAAAAATGATTCTGATTTTTACAATTTTAGCTCTAACTCTCTAAAATGTATGAATGAGACTAAAATTGAATTTTCTCTCCTGAATGACTCTGCAACTTGCAGAATTTTCCCTCTCATAGGGAAAGCCTGTAGAATGGTATGATTCTTTCTCAGCCATCTTTTTAGGCAGCAGTCATATTTCTCATGAAAGTGTATACATAGCATTTCTCCTAATTATAACAGGAATTAATCAAATTAGACATCTGTAATAGAATTTCACAGCTAAGAAGAGCTTTAAGCACAAAAAAAGGGTTTAGTGAAGGAGGTTAAGCAACTGCAAGAGGGATAATAGTACATCCTGGAATTCAAGAAATCTTAAAGTTTTTCTCACTTTGTCTTTAAAAAGCTACATAGACTATGGAAAGTCATTTAACTATATGAATCTGTTCCCTTTTAAATAAAATAAGTGAGGTTGGATTCTATCAGTGGATAGGTTTGATAAAAACCAATGATTTTGTTAATGTAAGAAATCTATATTGTGAAACTCACTCCATGTAATGTAAACTGGCAACTAATTTTTAATGGTGTTAGAGAATTGTATGAGGCAGCAAGGTGGCTTAGTGGATAAAGCAGTGATTGTGAGTCAGAAACAGAATTTAAATCTAGCCTCAGATTCTTACTAGTTATGTGACAGTTAATCCCTGCCTGCCTTAATTCCCTCAAATGTAAAATGTGGCTAATAACAGCACCTACCTCACAGGTTTGCTGTGAGGAAAAAAAATAGAAAATTTATAAAGTGTTTAGTACAGTGTCTGGTACATAGTAGGTGTTCCCTTCTCCCTTTAAGGTTAAATGGCTTGTCCATTACCATACAGCTAGTATGTGTCACAGGTAGGACTTGAATCCAAGTCTTCTTGATTTCAAGGTTGACATTTTTGCCATGATATCACATTCCTTCTTAACATAATATTTGTTATTGTTTCACTGTTTTTCAGTCCTATCCAGTTATTCATGACTCCAATTTGGGGTTTTCTTGGCAAAGATATGGTTTGTCATTACCTTCTCCAGCTCATTTTACAGATGAGGAAATTGAGGCAAAGAGAATTAAGTAATTTGCCTAATATTATATAGCTAGTGTCAGAAGTCAGATTTAAAATGTTCCTAACTCTAGGTCTGGCACTCTCATCACTATTCCAACTATCTGCATAATGTATTAGTTTAATTAATAGAAGCACGGTATCAAGAAAAAGAGAATATGGCTCTACTGTGCTCAAGCTGGTCTGACCACACTTGAAATAAGATGTTTAGTTCTAGTTGCCCCACTTTGGTAGTACACTGACAAACTTTAACACAGCTAGAAAAAGATATCTAGAATGGGGAGAAATTTGGAAACCATAATACACAAACAGCACTTGAAGCAATTGGGGATATTTAATATGAAGAAAAGAAGTTGTAAACATGATAGTTGTAGTCATGTAGTCGGAAAGCTGATATCTAGAAGATATTTGTTCTGGACAATACTAGAATGTTACAAAGAAGCTTATTTAGAATTGAAGAAAAACCTTCCTAACATTAAAAGCAGTCCAAAAGTGTAATGAACTACTTCAGAAAATAAAGAATTTCTCAAAATCTTCATGTCAGAACTGAGCAACTGTCAGAAATATTTAGAGGGAATTTTTTTTCTAAGTTAGACTAAATGTCTTCTAAGGTTCTTTCCAACTCAGAATCCGCTACATAAAGAAAATGACTTTTAAGTCCTTTTTAACTGAAAAATTCCATACTTCTGCTTTCTTGTGAAATCTTAAAAAAAAAAAAAACTAAAACTAAAAGCTATCAATCCCTCTCCCAGACAAGTGATTCTTAGTTATGGATTATATTACTATATGCAATCGTGCCACAAAATAAAGGAAGTTTTGAATCAGTTGGAGTGGGAATTTTTTTTAAAGGATAAAATTATCTAGGAAAAAGAGTTTTATAAACTCTTGGGGAGACTGAAATGCTGGGAAAATACTATCCATGCATGCTCAGCAAAGCTAGTTTGATGGCTGAAGTTAAACAGATTCAAAGGGAAACAACATAACAGTGTCAACATGGTACCAAAATCATAGACTTGGCCTATTAGAGAACAGAGATACAAAACAGCTGCCACATATTCTGGAATCTCAAGGATTTTCCATGTTCAGCTTGATAGGAGGTTTGATTTATCCCACTTTGTTAAGCATAGTGATGATTTTATTATAGTTAATAAAGACAAATAGCCTAATTCTTCCTATGATCCAGTCCTGTTACGTTAAGTGTATGTAATATCTAGGTAAAGAGTGGGGAGGGGCCATATATTTAACCCAGAACCTAAACTGTTATAGCCAGTGAGGGTTAGGTAGCATCCATCTTTGCTATTCAAAGCTTCCAGCAGTTCTTATGTCAAAGGCTCCTGCTGAGACAGAGGGAATAGGGGAGAAAACAGACATCAAGGGTTCAGTTAACTGCTGGGTTGAGTCTCACGGTTTAAAAAATCATTTTTCTGTTTCAGATTTTTTCCTTTATTCTCAGTTCTTCTGGCATTCAGCCTAGAAGGCAATCTGGAATTCCAATATGCTGATGACAAGATGGCAAATCTAACAATAGATAGTCTATAATGGATTTCTGTTGAAAAATATTGTTATTTGCTTCATTTCCCTTTCTATGAATTCTTGCAACACTTATATTGTCTCAAATTTTTCTCTAATAAATTTTTCTGTGTTAATCTTAGTAGACAGTAAGCAGGGCATGCCTTCTGTTTATTTCATTTTTCTCATAATAATCTAACACAATCAAGAATACATAGAAGTACATTTATAAATTATTGTTAAATAAATGAATGTCTTTCTAATAATAAATTGATGATATGATACTAACTGCATCAATCAGTAAACATTTATTAAGCACCTATCATCTACCAGGCACTGTGCTAAGCAATAGGTGTATGAAAAGAGGTACAAGACAGTCTCTGCCCACAATGAGCTTATACTCTAATGGGGAGGAGTCAATATGTAAATAAATATATGCAAAACAAGGAGATAATTAACAGAAGGCAGGCTATTAGAATAATTCAGGGATGAGGTGATAAGGATCTGTACTGGAGTAGCTACAGTCTCAGAGGAAATTAAGGGGCATATATGAGAGATGCTACAAAGATGAAATCAACAGGTCTTGGCTTTGATATGATGGGTGGAAGACACTGAAGAATTTGGAATGACTTCTAAGTTGCAAGCCTGAGATACTGGGAGGAAGGTGTTGTTCTCTATAATAATAGAGAAGGTAAGAATCAAGGAGAGTTTTGGGGAAAGATAATGAATCCTATTTTGGACATATTGAGTTTAAAATGTCTTCTGGAATCTAAGAGGTCTGAAAGGCAGTTGGAGGTATGTTTGGAGGTTAGATCGTTTGAGGCAGGATAGGTAGATTTAAGAATCATCAGTATAGAAATGGTCCTTAAGTCCATGGAAGTATAAATCATGAAGAAAAAAAGGAGGACAGAACCTTGGTGAATACCTTTATTTAAAGGACATGATCTGGAAGAGAATGCAGCAAAAGAGACAGAGAAGGAATGATCAGATAGAAGGAGAATCAGGAAAAAAACCCTGAATCTTCATACATTATAGGGCCTCCTCAATGAAATCCTTGTTTACTCAAAAGAGGCAATTCATACAGGAAAAATAAAATGCATGGAAAACATCTACTGTATCGTATAGCTAATGGCATGCAGTAAGAAAAGCGGTCTATTACGTTCCTTCATCAAGATAGGTATCTGGAATAGATACTGAAGATGAACAATGAACTGGGTTATCATTCAGGAAATATAATTGAAAAAATTAGTTGTGTAGCAAGTATATTCATAACATATGAGTGGCCCAAGTTCTTAACTGCTATCTACTAAATGAAAAAAAAAAGATTTAAGGAAAACCCCTCAACACATCAGCTAGATTTGTAGAATTTATGACAGAACATGAACAATAATTAAACAGGATGAGCAAGCAGAGAATAGGTTGCAATCTACACCTATAGAGGGAGCAATGAAATGATAGAGCCATTAAATGATTTAAATAAAATAAATAGAAAATTCTAACATCAATGGCTTCTGAGTCAAACTATCAGTTTAATTTGTCATATTTGCCCCAACTTTTAACCAGCACATAAATTACCAAGTACCTGCAACTGAAAATTAAGTTGTATTTCCAACTGAGTAAGTTTGAACAGATCAATGAAGTTTTCTATATATGCTACATTTAACTCTCTGCTTATAAAGAATGGGATGGTAGGTGAGAAAAACACCATGGGATTCTGAGGAAGGTTTGGGAGAAGGGATAAGACAATATCTCTTTTCTTCTTTTCTCTCCATTCCCACCTTCCTTCTTTTCCTTTAAATAAGTATTTTCAAGACCTCTGAACTTTCCCAGAGAGCAAGATATATCTTAGCCTCAGAAAAGTGACAATAGAGTTAGTATTCATCCCACTTTTGAGAGAAGCCCAAAGTTTTGTTTTTTTTTTTACTATAATAGGTCCTCAGTTCCCCTAGCTGCTAAACTGCAGAAAAGAATTACTGCAAAAACTGTAAGAATTTTCTTCTTCCCTCACAGAGTTTGCATCAAATTTAAAATGTCTTATATGAAATAGAGCAATAAATTACTCTTTTAGACTCCCTATTTGGATATCATAGACTCAGGGATCCAGAATTGGAAGGGAAATTTAGAGATCAATTAATTCAACTCTCCTCATTTTAAGGATTTGGAAAGTGAGGACCAGCTTGGGTAAATAACTTGAATCCAGGCCCTCTGACTTCAAATTGAATGCTCTTTCTACTGTAGCATACATATCACATCTCTTATTATAGAAATACATAAGTAAGTGCAGCTACAAACTGACACAATAAAAACACCAAAATGGACAATAGTACAAGGTGAGTAAAACTTTCCAAGTTTGGGTTTATGTCCCTTTACAATATTTAAGAGCATCTGATTTCCTGATTCACATGTTGTAGATTACATTCATTGAGCACATTAGTGAAACTTGATCCAGCATCACCTTCTCCTTGATTCTCTTCTCTCCTGGTTCTCCTCCTATCTAACTACTCCTCTGTCTCCTTTACCAGATCCTCTTCTGCATTCTGCCTTTTAATTCTATCTGTTCTTCAAGGTTTTGTTTTTGGATCTCTTTCTCCACTTCCTCTATATTACTTCACTTGGTAATTTCATTAATTTGCTTAGATTTAATCACTATCTCTATACTGATGATTTTCAGATCTACCAATTGTTCCCCCATCTCTCTGTTGAGCTCTTTCACCAAGCTTGTACCTCTAACTGCTTTTCCAAGGCTTCTAATTGGATGTCCAATAGATGTCTGAACATGACTGAAACAAGCCTTATATGTGCTGACATATTTATATAGTAGCATTTTTTATGGTAGCAAAAAAATCAGAAATAAAGTAGATGCTTATTGATTGGAAAATGGCTGAAAATTGTTGTTTATGAATGTAATCAAATTATTATTGTGCCATAAGTAATAGTAAGTATAAAGAATTCAGAGAAATTTGAGAAGACCTATTTAAAATGAGAAAGAGTGAAGTAGAACCACACGGACAACACACAAGACTACAATAATGTAAATGAAAATAACATTAAAATGAAGCCAGCCTCTGAGTAATTGTAATGTCCAAACTTTGGGGCCTAGGAAAAAAAATAAGGAAATGTGCCTCCTTCGTTTTGGTAGAGTAGGATGGATTATTGGGTGTAGAATGTTACTTGGAGTATCAGATGTGTTCATCGAATTGGTTAATTTTTAATTTTCTATGAGAGGACTCACTGGGTATATGGGTAAGGCGAGGGAGAGGACATAACCAGAAATGAATACGATAAGAAAAATATGAATATATATTTGAATGAATGAATATTAAAATGTATTAGTAAAAGAAAATCTTAATAAGCTCCTTATCTATCCAGTTCCAATAAAATCCTAATTTGCTACCCTTTAGTGCAGGATTCCAAATTTACCCATTTAGATAATATGGTCCACAGGACAAATAATTGTTATTTTGTACTCCTAGCTTTTATTTGAATTATTGTTAATCATCAAAAAGTAGACAAAAATAAGTTCTTCTTATCAAAAAGTCTCATATATAAATGATTTTGCATTTTAAAGAAAAAGATCCACTATATTGATAAGAGGCAGTGGCGTGGAATTGTGTCTAGGCAGCTGACCTCAAGACTAAGAAAACCTGGGTATAAGTCCTATGACATATTGTTATATGACCCTACCATAATATTTTTTGTTTATTTCTTAGAGCACTCAAGAATTTCAGATAAATTCTCTCCTTGCTAGTGGTTAACATACTACTACCTAGATCAAAATAGTAAAAAGGAGCTAATAACTAAAAGTAATAATTAACATTTTAAAATATTTAAAGTATTATCTCATTTTATCCTCACAGAAATCCTGGGAGATAGGTGCTATTATTATCCCTACTTTACAGATGAGCACACTGAAGTAGACTAAAGTTAAATAAATTGCCTGGAGTCCCACAGTTTGTAAGTGTCTGAGGGAGGATTTGAACTTGTGTGCTCTTGACTACAAGTCCCATGCTCTAACCACCACAGAAAGTTGCTGTTATTGTTGCCTAATAGCGTCTGATTCTATATGATCCCATATACAAAGTCCAAAGGGTTTTCTTGGCAAAGATAATGAAGTGATTTACCATTTTCTTCTTCAATGTATCCCATTTTACAGATGGGAAACCAAATCAGATAGGAGTGAACTTATTTGCCCAGGATCACACAACTAGTGTCTAAGATTAGATTTAATTCAGATTTTCCTTATTCTAGACTCAATGCTCTTCCAATGTACTGCCACTTGCCGCCTATTAAAGAAAAAGAAAAAGTTGTTTTCTAAAGTTCTAATAGACTAAGTCATTGCTTATGAAGACTTACCATGCAAAACAGAAGTAGGAAAATAAGCAACAACAAACAGAAGTGGCCCCAAACCATTGGTAATAATAGATCGTTAAATAGCTACTTTTAATTTCCCTGGTTTAAGATTCCTGGAGAATTGGGATTGAGATATATTGACAATTAATTTCTCAAGTTAACAATGGGAGGATGAATTTGGGTTGGGAAGTTCTTCCTTGATGGTTGGGGATATTTTCCAGTCAAATAAAGAAGGGCATAGTAGCCATCTTAGAGATTGAATTCATGATGATGATGATAATGATGACATTTAATGTTGTACTTTAAATATTTCAATGCATTTTAGCAGAGTGTCCCAAAAGTCTTAGTGAAGCTTTTAAAAGCCTAAGCTTAAAACTGCACTACGATTTTGGAGACAAAAGCTGCATTGACAAGCTGCATTTTAGCTCATTTTGATTCTCACAAAAAACTTATGAGATAGACACGACAAGTATTATTAGCCTCACTTTATGGCAAAAAATTTAAGGCAATATAGAATGTAAAAGATCATTGCTTCTGGAGTCAGAAGGTCTGGATCAAATACTATCTCTGACATTTCATTATAGGTGTGAACTTGGGAACCTCAACTCTCTCATCTATAAAATGAGGGAGAGTGTTGGGATGAATGGCCTCTGAGTCCCTTCTAATTCTTGATCTAAGAGTGAATGAAATAAATCAGTATTTCAAAATTTACTGCTATTAAATAAAAGTCAAGAGTTGGAATTTTTGAACTTAGACTTCTTTTGACTCTTAAGTCCAATATTCTATCTCATACATCATCCTGTTACAAATCATCCCAACAGCTGACATATTGTGAAGCCATGGCCTAATGGAGCATCATTGGATACAAAACAATTGTTTCCCAAGAATGATGTTTGTAAATCTTTGAAAGCTACAGAGCCTTTGAATTTTAATTGTTCCATGCAAGACATGACACTTGCTTTATTTGGTCCTTTTAAAAAAAACAAAAAAACTCTGTGAGGAAGGCAGAACAAACCATGCCATTGTACAAGCTACTTCCCACTCCCAAGCCTCCATTCTTGGAATACACACCTGCCTCAACTATGCCTCTTAAATCACCAACTTCCTTCAAGGTTTAGCCAAATTGCCTCTTCTTTCACAAGTTTTTTTTTTTTTTACTGATTCCTCCATTACTAGTGTTTCCCCCTAAACTTATTTTTGATTTAAATTTGATTTATTTTATATTTTCTATATTTACTTATCTGTGCATTTGTTACTTCTTTCCCTCACTGGAATGTAAGCATAGTGTTGCACATATAGTACATTCTCAATAAATATTTATTGAGTTAAACTGAATTACATCCCCATCTGATCTTATTCAAGTTTCTGTAGGAAATCTTCCTTGGTTCCCCCATAGTACTAGGCCCTTCCCTCTGAGATGACCTTCCATTTACTCTGTTTATATTTCTTATATGTAAAATTGCTATTTTCATGTTCTCTTTCCCATTAAACCGTGAACTTCCTGAGGGCAGGGAACATATTTGTTTTGTTTTATTTTGTTTTGTGTGTTGATATTTGTTTGTTTTTGCCTTTCTTTGTATTCCCAGTGCTTGTCTCAGTGCTGCTGACTGACTGACAAACTGCCAGAAAAGGACACTGAACATCAACAAAATTAGGTTGCTTGTTAAAATGATAATTTCTACTGGTCAGTAGCAAAACTATGATTGAAACTGAAGTCCTAAGACTTCTGGATTAGAGTTCTTTTTCCTGTAACATATTTCCTCAATGGTTCATTAAGTTAAAGCTGAGTACTATGTGTTGTTATGGTGAAACGCAAAAATTTTTTTTTTAACTTATTCAATATTTTCTCTCCCATAGATGTGTTAATTATTTCTCTCTTATAAGCAAAGATGAAAATGAAGTATTGACTATTATCTTTATGACATTCATAAATTCGCACATCTCAACAAAAATACTTTGTAGTCTCAGTATTTACCAATGTAACTTTACAAACAGACATTTAAAAAGTCAAGAAAAGTAGGATTTCAATCACCCTCAACTTTTAAGAAACTGAATGGAAGCAAAAACAGTGCACCTTTTGGGACATTCTAGAAAAACTACTGGTAGAGAAAGGCAATAAACCTCTGATCAATTGTGAGTCCAGTTTTAGTCCAGCAGAACAGATGATGAAATAAATTTTCCTTCTCTCTCCAGAAAAGTGGGAACAAAAAGTATGGAATGCTGTATCCATTCCCGGGCATACTTCCTTCAGCAATTGCTTTTACTTAACAAATTTTCATTGTTTCTGAGAAGGTTCAAGGGGAATCATGGTGAATCAGCAAATGTCTTACATCAAAACAAAAGGAATTGCCAAAAACTTTTGTTAAAATAAATATTGGGAAGGAAGAAATAAGAATATATTGTTAATTTTGGACAGTAGTTTACAAAGTACTTTGGACTGTCAATAGACTATGTCTAATCTATTTTCCCTCTGCTACTTCCCTCTGCTATAGGAAATGGCCTATAGTTGACCTGACATGCTGGACCTGGCATCAAGATCAACTTCTACTTTTGCTATTTACAAGTTGTGTATTCATGGGCAAGTCATCTCCCTCTATCAATGTCAGTTTCCTCCTCAGTAAAGATAAGGATAATAATACCTGTAGCATATACCTCACAAAGTTATTTTCAAGTTCACATAAGAGAAATCAAGCATTTTGAAAAAATGAATGCTATTTATTATTATTACCAGAAGAAAAGATATAGTTGTCAGTCTCCAGAAAAAAAATCAAATAACCATATTTCCGAATGAGAATTAATAAATAACTTTGCTGTGGAGAAAAAATAAAAATTGCTTTTGAAGTATCTCTATTTGGGGTTTTTTCTAATTTGTTTAGGTTAAAAATGAGTTATCAGAGGCAGTAGGTATTGCCAGAGAGATGTTATAATTTTTACCTAGTGCTGCCATCACCAAGGCTCATTCCTCAACTCCTAGATGGACTGTGATGGTAGTATAGGAGATTGTCTGTAAAATGTGTCTGAATTCCAAAATTCTATAAATGGGAGCTAAAAGGGAGGTGTGGTGATTCAGTCCGCTACACCTCCCATGTCATTCCCTTTCTCACAGAGCCCTACTGAAATTGGTCATTAAAAACAGCACTTGTATGTGACAATCAAGATGCAATTTCTTGAAGAGAAGCCTTCAAACAAAAGGAAGAAAAATATGACCAAGAATGTGTTTATTTATAGGCCATCTATAAGCAGAAACCACAGTAAAATGGTTCCCTATTAAAAATGTTTTCCTTTTGTTTAAAAGATAAGGGATTCTAGTTGAGTTTCCAGTTTGATTAGCTGAAGATACCTTGGAGTTTCTTCTCAAACACTAGACATTCTTGAGAGGTGCACAGATGATTACTCACATCAAGATCAATATTGAATCATCAGTAGTGCCTGACTTCATCAATGACAGACTAGTAAGAGCTGACTGGAAAAGTATTCAGGCAACTTAGGTGTGGTACACTAGACTCCTCAGAAATATACTAATACCACACTTTAAAATCTGACCAGAAGCCATCTCCTTTAGCAGCATAGCCTCAAGTATGAATTGATATGCAACAATTCATATTCTGCAAAATAAATCCCATGCAAACACAGTAATGCAAAAACACATTTCCTGCTGTCAAGAAAATTTCTGGCAAAATTAATCAACCATTCATCCATTCAGGCTCTTTGCATACCCTTTTGTCAAAGAGGGAATACTAAGAGATTTCTTTCCTCTTCCACGCACTCATTTCAATGAGTTGAAGAATCCATCAAGCTTGCATTGATTTATTGAACTGTCTCAGAGCTCAGCAGTACAACTCCAGCAAATGAACTGGTAACTTCTCCTCAAACCAGCAGTGATTCAACCCTCTCTGGTTTATTTAACTCTTTGCAGCTTTCAGAGAAAGTTAGACAGCTTTGTTTCATAAACATTTTTCATTAGTAACTTGTATGAGATGATTGTGAGTTGCAAAAAGTGGTTTTTAATTTGTTTCTAAATAGGTTAGTTTTCTGGGTGATATAACCTTAATTCCTTACATCTACTGTTAAGTATTCTTTATTGTCCATTTGATTACAAGGGTTTCAGAGAGGTAGGGCTCAGAGATGCTACTAAAAGTATAAGAAAATTAGAAGTCTGGAAAGAGAATGATTTCTCATTAAAGAAACAAATTCTTTCTGGTAGACATGGCTACATGTGGTGAACACTGCTTAACAGCCCCATTAGATGACCCCATGTAATAATCTTTTAAGCTCCTCAGAAATACATATGGGTTCTTATTTTTATATTTATTTAAATCATATTGCCAGGTAAGGAGGATCATTAGAAGGAGGTACTTAAGACATAAAGAACATAGAGCAGCCAAACAGACTGGAACACTATTTAAACATGGATTTTATCACCATACCTCGTCCAGGGAGCCCCATGAAGCCCATCTATCACTCCCCAGCTTTGCATTTTTCTTTGTAAAGATAGACGACCTTTGCCTATTAGATTTCATTAGCAGGGCACCATACAAAGCTCCTTTGCACATGACAGGATCGAGAGCTAAACATCCTCGCCTGAAGGATTTGTGGGAACAAGCCCATCTTCAATCTTTGTCCCTGGGAGGCACTTTTAACACCTGCCAACCACAGCACTATCATCAGAAAAACATTTAGAGATTTATCTTCGGGCTGGTAATTATAAGAGATAATTTGTTTGGAGTATGGATAAAGTTGGTCTAGCATAAACAAACTAGAGACTCGAATTACATGACGAACATCATTAACTATTGATTTAACCACTGCGGCTCTGCCAAAGAACTGGCACTTTCTCAAAATGACATATTATTCTTGAGCAGCAACTTTGGCCTCTGAATTCATCAAAAAGGATCTATTGATATCAATGATCTTTCACTGACGCTAGGAATATGTATGGACCTTTTTTATATTCAAGAATAATTTTAGGTTTGTTCTACCAAGAGTAAATAAATCTATAATATTGGAATGGTATTTTGAAAATCAGGGTACTATGGCCAGGAAGGTTCCCTTTAATGATTTGAAGTTATATTCTGGGTTGCTTATTATCATGGCTTATACAGTATCCCCAAAGTGTTAGTGCAGATTTAAGCTTCAAAAGATTAAATAGTTTAAATATTAAGTTAATAATGTAATAATACTCTGTGTCCCTCTGATCTTTGGGGAGGTGGGCCTCGATTTCAAAAATCCTGAATCTCAACCCCTCCCAGCCATTTAACCCCCCCCAAAAAAAAATCTTCCCTTGCTCTTCTCTGGCCCACCCCTCCAAAGATCAGAGGGACACAGAGTCGTATCACATCATTTTTAATAGTATTTTATTTTTCCCATTATATGTAAAGACAATTGTTAACATTAATTTTTAATAAAATTTTTAATTTCTGATATTCTCCATTTCTTCCTTCCCTTCTCTTCCCTATGATGATAAGTAATAAAGTTTTTATAGTTTAAAACTACACTAAGACTGTTGGGCTGTTGTACAATCATATTCAGTCATGTTGGATACTTTGTGACCCCATTTGGGGTTTTCTAACCAAAGATTCTGGAGTAGTTTGCCATTTCCTTTTCCAGCTCATTTTATAGATTAAAATAAGTGAGGCAAATATTTTTAAAGTGACTTACTCAAGGTCACATAATTAGTGTCTAAGGACAGATTTTTAACTCTGGAAGACAAGCCTTCCTGACTCCAACTCTGGCACTCTCTATAATACTTTACAATATTTATGATCCTCCCTTTTTTTTCTGATGCAACTGGACTAGATAAGTATATATTATATGGTTATGATATACCACTCATCCTACTGGTCACCAACAATATAAAATAAAAACAAAGAATTTAAACAATTCCTCCTCCCCAACAAAAAACAAAAATCAGCAAACCAACAGCTTCTATCTTTTGCAAACCTTAAAGTGCTATGTAAATGAAAGCTATTATTCTTATTACTAGAGGGATAGAATACAAGATTTAAAGAAACAAATACACAAGTTAAGGAAGGAGAGAACCCTAAGAATCAAAGGGATCAGGAAAGGATTTCTTAAGGAAACAGTACCTTGAGGTGAGCCTTGAAGGAACCTAAGGACCCTAAAAGGTGGAAAAGAGTGAATGTGAAGAAGGGAGACAGTGTGTATATTTGGAGGCAGAATTCATGTCTATAGAACAACTAGTAGATCAATAAGTCAGTTTGATCAAAGAGAGTAAGAAAAGAAGGTGAAATGTCTGGAAATATATTCATACACATTATCTCATTTGATCTTCCCAACAACCCCAGCAAAGCCAGGTATTATTACTGATTTAAAATGAAAAAATGGGCATAGTACAGTGCTTTGCCCAAAAATCATAGTGTCCATATCCTTTTGAGAATGCACTACTGTTATATCCGTTAGAAAAGACAGAAAGTTCCTACTTTTCATTAAAAATCACCAATCGCTGTGCTTTCCAAGAAGAGAAAAACAATTGCTAATGAAATGTATAATCACTGTAAACCCTCTTTTTTTCTTGTACAGAATGTCAAGGTGTTTCAGAAAAAAATATTAGTAATTATAGGTTTATGATGAGTTTTTATAAAATAACTATGTATACCACATGCAAAAAGAGCATGACCAACAACTAACATTTGGATAGCCCATTAACAAAGCACTTCATTTATATGAAGAGATCCAATAACTAATATATGAAATGGAGTTTTGAATTCAGATTTTTTTAACTCCAAATATAATGTATTCTATCTACTCCACTTTTAGTCTCATAAAAATTGAGTGAAAGTTTTATAATACTAACCCAATGAAATAAGAAAACATTGAGTTTTCTAAGAAACATTCACAGTAAAATAGTAGGGACTAATTGTTATACAATTTGGATATAATCCTAAAGTAGTACAAAAAAAGTCTCACAATTCAGAACCTAAAGTATACTTTCTAATAATTCACATGAGGACCACAAGTTTAATACAGGGATCCCAGAAGTTTTAATGCAAGTTCTCATTATTAAGTTATTTTATCTTACAATAGCCTGGTAAAAGATTTAATAATTTAAACTTGTGCCAAGACTTTTGGGAAACTATGTATTTCTCTTATATATCAAAAAAGATTTGCAAGAAAAGTAGATAGTGTCAAAAAGATTACAGGGGAACAATACTTATAAGAAAAACTATCATGAAACATTTTTAAAAGACAAATACATGATATAAACAATTGATATGTTACTTACAATTTCCTTCCATTAATGTAAATATTAGAAATTTCAACTTTATAACACTCTTTTATCTGAGTAAGAAAATATATTTATTATAAAATAACTTACAAGTCACAAACCACTAATTCAAATTGACCTCCCCTAGTCTGTTGGAATTAGTGAGGCTTTAATCTGTTTGCTCTCAAATAAACTCCTTTCTTTGCATAGACTTCAGATTTCACAGGTGACTACACTGCTATTAACTTAAGCTTTTTGAGGGCAGGTACTATTCCAGGATTTTGTTTTTGTTTTTGTTTTTGTTTTCGTTTTTTTGCATTCTTTGGTTAGCACAATGTCTAATATGTAATAGGTACTGAATAAGTATTTGTTGATTTATCAATGCTTCAGAGTTAAGCACTTTCTTAGAGTAGCTGAGATAATGGCAGACAAATTTTGCAAATTCTATGTGGAAACATATATTTAGAGCTATAAAGACCTCAAAAATCACCTAATTTGACCCTATCCTCTCATTTTAGAGAGGAAAAAAAAAACAGATTCAAAGAAGTTTAAATGACCCATCTAAAGATATACATTTTAAAAGTAGAACAGCAAAGTGAGGAGAGGTAGGATCTTGTAGCTTAGACATCTTCTCTTTGGTGTTAGTTTTTAAATAGGCTGTGTGACAGTGTCAGGATCCCCTCAGCTGAACCAGTTCATATTCTCTGTGTGAGTGTGTGTGTGTGTTTCTATGTGTCTGGAAAAAGGCAGTATTTGAGTTCAGAATAAAATTTATAAGGAGAGAAAAAAAAAAGTAGCATAGCTATTTCTTCTAACCTAGCTAGGATTCATTCAAGCCGTCTGACACCAAATCAGCAATTCTTTCTGTTATACCACATCAGTAGCTTGAGAATTGGCACACATTTAGAGTTCTTGGTAGTAATTCCTGATGATTTAAGTTTTTAAATCAAATATCTTGGCTTTTTCACCAGTAACATGACATCACTATCAATGAATCATTCCAAAGCCAGAGTTAAATATCCCTAGGTCTGCTGTGCTAAAACCATATGTTTCTTTAGAGAACCAATGAAAAGAGGAAATAAAACTTCTATCAACTATATTTTAAAGCCCTCCCAAAGAGGAAATTCACCATGTTTTCTCTGTAATTTCCTTATTTCAGCATTCAACAAATAAGTCCAGTGTTTTTCTTATTTAAAATGTATTTATTTATTTAAATATTATCTTAATTACAATACCTATAACAGGTATTCCTGAATCATAAAATCCAGTTTAAAATACTTAATATTAAAAGTTTAAGAACACAATACTAGAAAAAAAAAGACCATAAACCATACTCCTCATCTATAGTCAAGAACCGAAGGAGTCTCCTAAGTCATTTCAAGTTCCTAGATACATTTCTTTCTTTTTTTTTTAATAGCTTTTTATTTATTTTTATTTATTTTATATATGTATGGGTAATTTTAAAGCATTGACAATTGCCAAGCCTTTTGTTCCAATTTTTCTCCTCCTTCCCCTCACCCCTCTCCCCCAGATGGCAGGTGACCAATACATGTTCAATATGTTAAAGTATAAATTAAATACAATATATTTATACATGTCCAAACAGTTATTTTGCTGTACAAAAAGAATCGGACTTTGAAATAGTGTACAATTAGCCTGTGAAGGAAATAAAAAATATAGGCAAACAAAAATAGAGGGATTGGGAATTCTATGTAGTGGTTCATAGTCATCTCCCAGAGTTCTTTCCTTGGGTGTAGCTGGTTCAATTCATTACTGCTCTATTGGAACTGATTTGGTTCATCTCATTGTTGGAGAGGGCCACGTCCATCAGAATTGATCATCATATAGTATTGTTGTTGAAGTATACAATGACCTAGATACATTTCTAACCCTCTTCTTGCTCCCAGGAATGCCAGGAGCATTTTTAAAAATAATTCAAACTATGCAAAGCACTAAGCCAAAGAGTGGAACAGAGGATGCCATGGTCATAACAGATGCCAAGTCCCCGAAACTAGCCCAAACTCTCCTGCACATTCTTCTGATCATGGAAAAAAATCCAAATGATGTAGCATTTGGATAATAATTTCTTGAAGCACATTTACTATGGATTGGACCAATGGGGAGCCCAGTTTTAATTTCCTCTTAATTCTCTGACATCAAATTTTGAGTTGTGTCAAGTTTTCTGGTATTCTGATTAGTCATTCATATCCATGACATATAAAAGTATCCTTCCCCACTCTCAAATTGAATTTAAATTTTAAAAATCTCTATAGTCTCAATCCTCTTATTCTTTTGGTTTCCATCATGGCCCTATACTTCAATGTAGTATCACTGGTAACCTCTAATACTAAATCACATCTTTGATCCTGGTGAATATAATTTGCTGCTTATGTTATTCTTCTGGAGCAGCTAGATTTATTTTCCTCAGGGAATGGGCCCTAAGGAGCAAACTAAAATAAAAATATTTATGATTTAAGCGTATGAGTAGCCTTGAGTAATTGAGTTATAGACTAATGACAGATTATATAACCTATATAACCTAGTAAAACTTTGTAAGGTGAAATAGTTCTTTGGATTTAATGGATATTCCCATGAGTTGTAATAAACTGTTGTTATAAATTTGAGGGTATACCTGCAAATAAGGAACTAGTGGACTACCTCCACATCTAGACTGTTTGTATTTATTGAAATAGGTGAGTTGTTGCTTTTTTCCCCCAAACTACTTGTGTCTCATTGAAAAAATCTTGCTGCTATTATTTAATTTGCTCAGCTCATTACGGTGAGGAAAACTCATTGGAAACCTCTCAATTTGCCTAAACCACCTTTTGCTAAAGGAGTGTTCCTTCCTTGGAGTATGCTGAGATTTTCATCTTCTTAGAGTTAACAAGCGCTTTTTAAACATCTCTTTTGTTCTAGACAAAACTAGAACTAGTTCCCCCTAGAAACTGGGGAACCAAAGAAAAGAGACAAAAACCCAGTTACAATTCCCAGGGAAGTATGAAGTAGGGGTAGATACAATATGTGAACTACATCTCAAAGGTGATATAACTGACTCTCTCCCATTGTTAGTTCTGTTCTTTCGGGTGCCTCTTTTGGAGGAAGATTTGGATACTTCAATTTCACCAGTGCCCAATTTACAGAAAGTTCCTACTACTATGGGTGTGGGGTATATTTCTGGGCCTCAATGTGTTTAATCAAAAGTTTCAGGGTCTCACTTGGAGGAGGAGGGAGGAGAGGAAAAGTTCTAGATGATCATTTGATAGACAATTATTAGATCTTTGACTTCTTTGGGGGAAAAAATCCAAAACACAACAAAACAAAGACTATATAAGACTGATAATGGTAACTAATTATAATTTTTAAAAGAAACTTTCCCTGCCCTCTTAGACAACTGACAAATGGAACTATTTTTAACATTAGTTGAGGTGTGGAGAAAGCAAAAAAGAAGTGATGAATGAGAATTCTAAGAGAGACTCTTTCCTGCCCAAAAATGCTTGATGTCTCCAAGAACTAGATAAAAGAAGCAATGAAAGTTTTGTCTCAAGTCAACATTAGAGAATCACAAAGTGGGGAATAGAAGAGGTAATGATTAGAGTAACTCCTAACAGTTTTCCAATTCTTTAAGTTCTGTCAAACACTTCAATTTCAAGCATTTCACTTGTTTCTTACCATAACCATATAAAAGTATTAGTATCTTCATTTTGCAGACAAGGAAATTGAGGCTTTGAAAGGTTAAAGGACTTGCCTATGTTTAAACAGATTATAAATATCAGAAGTCAGAATTTTAAAACCTGTGTTTCAGATTTTCAATCAAGTACCTTATCCCTAAGGCAGCTAGATGGTATAATGAATAGAGCTCTGAGTTTAAATCTGGTGTCTGATACTAGCTGTGTGACTTTGGGTAAGTCACTTAACCTTATTTGCCACAATTTCTTCATCTGTAAAATGAGCTAGAGAAGGAAAAAGCAAATCACCTCAGGATCTCTGCCAAGAAAACTCCAATTGGTGTCATGAAAAGTCAAAGACTATCGAAACTTTGAACAACACCCTAATCATATGACATATTTCCTCTCCATTGCAAATGAAAGAATATGGAGAATGAGCAGCTAAAAATGGAAATGGTACCTAGTCTTCACTGACTACAAGTCTGGGGCTATTGAGAAGAAGTTACATTGAATTTTTCTCTGGTCTTATATTCTTAGAAGTGTGGAGGTTACAGATGGAGACATTGAATTTGGGGAAATAGAAGTTGGGGGAGTTTCCAATTAACTATTTGCTAAGAGTCATTTCCTGTGAAATAAGGGGCAAGAAGGGCATAGCAGGAGCCAATTTGGAGATTAGCATAGAAAAATTTCCCAAATTAAGCTCTTAGGAAATGTCAGAAGTAGAATTTGAATTCAGGATCTCTTCCTTCCTAGTTCTGTAGACACAGAAGAAAATCTGTGAAGGAAATACAAACAACTGACATTTTAAATAACACTTTTAGGTGCTTTCCTCCCAACAACCCAGTGTACCCAGTGCAAGTGCTGTTCTTGGATAGAAGAGACCTAAGTTCAAATCCCATCTCTACCACAAATTAGCTATGTGTGCATGGACAGGCATTCAACCTCTCTGAGCCTCAGTTTCCCCATTTGTTAAATGGGGATAATACCTCTAGTACCTACCTACTATAAGTAGGTAAACTCAATCTGTAGGTGAGGATCAATCAACAAGTACTTATTAAGTGTTTGTCACAGGTCAGCCACTCCACTAGGATCAAATATAATAATGTATTAAAGTACTTTGCAAATTTAAGGCACTATACAAGTGTTGGCTATTGCTATCTCTATTTGTATAGATGGGAAAACTGAGGTTAAATGATTTGTCAATAGTCATGCAATCACTAAGTGGATGAGTGCCAGAATTTGAGGTCAGGTCTGTGACTAAATCTAGAATTTCCTTCTCTATTCCAATACCATACTGACAAGACAGGTTACCTGCTTGGTACTAGGAGCTCCCAAGATGGCTTTAGCTGCAGGAAATATTTACCTCCTGAGAACTCAAACTCTACCTGTAGGTCATTCAAACTTTGTGCTCCACTAAAAGAATTTAAGAAAGAATTTAAGAAAGAAAAGACCTATGAACTTCCTTTTAAGATTACTGTAAATATTCTGGCTAATATGCTCAAGTTTGTATAAGAGTACTAATAAGCACTCATCACTATGAGAGTTGAATGAGATGCCTTCAGCAACTCATTTGTTAAACAGTCAGTTCCTTCAAATGAAATACAAGTCATTATCTAGCCAAACAAGAAAAAAAATACTGCATTTCCCTGTTTCATATCCTATGTTAAGCTCTAAATCTGCAGCATTATTATTTTTTCCTTTCCTTTCTTTTCTTTCTTTTTTATTTTTTTGCAAATAACCTTATGAAATTAAAAACTGGGCAAACCAAATGTTTTAGGTCACAGAAATAAAGGGAGTTCTAAGTCAAAGTATCAGTCAAGTCACCAGGGAGAACATAGCCCATTAAAAAGGAAAACAATTTAAGTATTAACCATAAAAAAACACCATTATCAACAGAAAATTATGCCCCAGGAATTGGTTTATAATAGAATTTCTGAGCTGGAAGGGACCTTTATGAGCATCTAGTCCAAGACCCTCATTTTACAGATGAAGAAACTCATCTCTCTATTACTGAACTGAAAGTCTCAACTGAGATTTAAAACCTCCATTCTACTGAGTTTCAATTGTTTCATTCTTTCTTAAAGGAATCCCCATAGCTGATCAATCTGGCAGGCAGGCAGTAAACTTGGGCACTCAGAAGGTGCATGTATTGAGTACATACTTGGAGATGTTCTGTAAAGGTAGGGAACTCATCTTTGACTTCATTTACCCCACACCCCAACTTTGCCTCCTCAACTCCACATCAAGAGTTTCAGAAAATTCAGAAAATGTTGTCTATTACAATGACTTGCATAGATTAGAGATGAATCACTGTTTTTAAGGAACTTACATATAAAAATTGAAAAATAGTTATTTGAAATACCTGTGGGGAAAGCAAAGAATAACTTGAAATCTATGTATATCAGAAAAGAAAGTTTTCACTTATACACACAGTTCTTAATTCTCAGTTCTTCTACTCATTCAAAACATATCTTGACAATGCTACTAAGAGTTAAAGTACTTTTAAAAACCAGCCATTCTTATGTATTGCTTACATTGTAAGCATCTCACTTCAGAGGAAAAAGAAAATATACCTTGTGACTTTTTTTTTTTCATAAGAGCAAAAAGTAACAGCACAGTTCCAAGAGCAGTCATTATCTGATATTGACCAATGAAATACAGAGTACTCTGGTTCCTGGTAATGGCATTTTGATATATATATATGTGAATTATGTCTAAAATATAGAATAATAATTATCAAATTCATGAATTCAGAATTTCAGTTCTGCTTAAAGTTCTATGTTTAATCATCTTCACTTGATATTCTATGCCTTGATTGAAAATATCTGTATATATTGACAAAGCCAAGATCCTTTCTACAAATTCAAGAAATATGACAATTCAAATAACTTATTTATTGATTGGCACTAATGACTCTAAAGAAAACAAAAATGCTCAATTCAAACAAACAAAATAATTAGTTGACATGAGAAAACTGTAAATAGGACTCAAGTAGTAAATTTGCTAAATGTTCTTTTCTATGATCCATGTTAGTCTTGGTGAATCTTTAGTTCCAATATGTGCATATAATAAACTGCATGATGAAATAAAGGAACATATTAGACTTTCCTTTCTCCTCACAAATAGCCTCCTATCATGAACTCTGCTAACTGGTCTGAATGGATAAACAGCTGTTCTCTGCAAGAATGCTGGACGTACCTTATGGACAGATGGCAGCTAATTCCCTACGGCCTAAGCACATAAACCCTTAGGTTGGTAACATTTGTACTAATCAATGGATACATAGAAATTTGAAAATTTGCTGAGAAACTGATTATAATGCCTAAAAGACAACCCTTAAAAAACAAACCTAGGATGTTTATTTTTCTTAATTTGTGACAAATCAGTTGTTAGCTACCTGCTCCCAGAAGTACTCAGTCCAAAGACTGGAAATAAGACATGGATTTTTAAAACTTTTACCTATGTGAAAAGAGTATCTTCAAAGGTGCCTATAAACAACTATGTGAGGAAATTACTGCTTAATTTTTAAGATCACATTTAGAAAAGCTTTTATAGAAGATAATATTATGTGAAGCCTTGACTAATAAGCCTGGTCCTAAAACACAGCCAGGAAAATATTCTTTAGATGCTAATTTGTCATAGTAGAAAGAAAAAGCATATCCTGCTTATGTTTTTGACACATAAGATCCATGATCACTCAAAAAGAACATGACCTAATTATCCATTTAGGACATATCAAATGGACAAAGAAATATGTCCAGATTAATGCAAGCAGTTGGATGGGCAATCCACAGAGTTTTCAAAAGTCTATATGTGTATACAAATATATACACACATGAATACACATACATGTGTGCATATTTTACATTTAAGTGCACACACATGCACATGCATGTGTTACATAGTACATATATAAATTAAGCTCCAATTTTTAGTGTTTGCTAATTTTTGAGATGTAAATGCTCATTCAGAAAATTTTAAAATCAGTTTCATGAGCTAGTATGAGCTGGCTATAGCATATCACTGAATTATGCACATGTGTATGCCCATTCATATATATATACATACATATATATATAGAGAGAGAGAGTTATATATATAATTTATATATGTGTGTGTGTGTGCACACATATAAAATAGATACTGCAAATGGCCAATGAGCTATTTCCAGAATTGAACAGATCACTCAGGACTATCTATGGGAAAATATCAAGGTTTTTTTTTTTATGATGATCCATATTTTCTCCTGAAATAATGATCTAACTTAAATTCTTCTACTGTGATGCTTGATCATTAGTCATAGAATGCAACAATCTCCAAAGAACTGAAGCTGAGGATCACCGAGAGGAGCATGTTGGGCTTGATAAGATTGCCACACAAGCAAAAAATTACAGAACAGAAATAATATCAAGAACACTGTCAAAAAAATGGATGATCAGGAAAAAACCCAAAAAGATGGGCTAGCACATAGCAAAAAATAAATAACTGAGAGCCTATGTGCTCCACTAGTATTCATGTTATATTTAGATAATTCAATGAAAGTTCCTATTTTGGGTAGACCCTATGTGTCAAAGTTATAAGATATGAATGAGAGTTGCAAAAATAAATTTTTAAGAAAGACATATATAGGTTTGCTTTACTAAAAGGAATATTAAAATAAATAATAACAGATTCACACTGTAATAGGCATATTAGAGTATTATTATGCAACTATAACTCAATTCAATGCCAATTCCCTTTTCTATCTGTGTGACTCTCTACTTTTTTATTTAACTTCAAGTTTGGGTTCACAAATTTTTGTTTCAAGAAAGCCCAAAACATCTTTTGTTCACACATTTTGGAATTTCCTCTTTTCAGAAAAGTTAGAGTGACTAAATCCATTAAAAATTTTGAGCTGGAAGGTACCATAAACACCAGGTCAATTCTTTCAATTTTCAGATGAAGAAAAGCTGAGTGACTTGCCAAAGTTATATAAGTAAGCCCCAGGTAGAGCTGAAATTATAATTGAGATATTCTGATACCCAGCTGAGTAGTTTTCTATTACTCATTCACATTGGTTTTACAGCTAGGTTACTGTCAAAGGTCTTTGTAATGGAGGATGGATGAATAAATAAAGGAACAAGCTGTATAAGTGACTTCAAGAAGTTTAGCTTATGTAAAGAGGCTCGTGACTATTTACAAAAGTGGAAAGTTACAAGATTCTTCAACTACTTAATTTCAATTTTTTTTCACAATCAATAAACATTTATTAAGCGCTTGCTATCGGCATTGTGATAAGTTCCCAAGATACAAAGAAAGGCATTGTCAGCATTTTATACCTTGGAAGTTTGCAACACTGCAAAATTTTGGTTTTGTTTTGCTTTGTTTTCTTGGTTGTTTAGATTTAAGAAAGTGATGGAGAAAATGTAAATAATGTAGATTAAACTTAAAAGCATATTTAGAAAGCCATTGTTAAATATTTATCAGCATACCACTACTTGTAATATACAGTAATGCAGAATAAGAGCATCATGGAGCTTCAAAACAAAATGCTCCGTGGGGGGAAGAAGATGAAATCAGAGAAGACTTCATGGAGGAGATATTTCAGTTGTGTTTTTTTAATAGGCAGAAATACAACAGAACTAGGAGGAAGATTAGGCATAGGGAAAAGGCAGAATGGTGAAAGTCCATGAAGTGTTTGAAGACCGGAGAGGAGGACAAAAGAATCAATAAGCAACAGAATTCATAGGAGTTTTTCAAGTATTCAAGTGATATGACTAGACCTTTGTAAATAGTTATCAAGTCGATTTCATGCTTACCTCTAGCCAATTATGATTTAATAATTAATTCTATGAAGCTTATTAGTTCAATTCACTTTCAATTCATCATCATCATCATCATCATCACCATCATCCTCTCTGTCTCTATCTCTTTTCCTCCCTCCCTTCCTTTCTCTCTCCTACTTCCTCCCTTTCCTCCCTTTCCCCCCTCATCCTCCTGTTTCTTTCTTTTTCCTTCTTAATCTCTACCAGTAATTTAACAGATCCACAAACATTTATTAAGCTTTTATTGCCAGACATTATGCTAAATTTTGGGAATATAAAGAAAGATAAAAAACAATCTCCATTTTCAAGGAGATAATATCCTAAATGGGGTGACAAACATAAAAATAACTAGGTAAAAATAAGCTATAGTCAGAATATATGGAAGGTAATCTGAGAGAGAAAGGCCTCCTGCAGAAGGTGAGGTTGGAGCTAAGTGTTGAAAGAAATTAGGAATCTAAATGGTGAAGGGGAGGGAGTAGAACATTCCAAGCAGCTCAGACTGCCAGTGTGCAGAGACAGGAGAGTATCTTACGTAAGGAACAGCAAGTCCACTAGAATGGAAATGAGCCAACAGAAGAAATGGGACAGAGGGTATCCTGAAACCAATTTCTGCCAAGGACTAATTGCATCTTGGGTAAATCATTGCCATTCTCTGGGACTGAATTAATAATATTCAGAGCCATAGTTCTAGAACTTAAAAGTACACCAAAGGTCATCTTGTCCAACTTTTATATTTAATAATTTTATTTCTTTTAAAAAATATCCTCTACTTCTCCAATTGTATACTTCATTCACTTTGGTTTCTTGTTTTAACTACTTAGCAAAGATAGTAAAATGTGTCAAGAATATTTTTTTAATGGCAAAAAATGTAATTTGCACAGACATCCAAAAATTAAAAATTTTTTTCACAATGTTTTTAATGAAGCCTCCTGGTTTGCTAAGTTAGAAGTAAAAATGTTTGAAAATTAATTTTTAATTTAAAAATTATTTCCTGGAAACCTGCTTCTTCATCCTTAAAACCAGAAGACAACTAAATCAATCAATTCATTTGGGCTCTGATTTGAGGAGTAAGAGATCAAATGAGATGTTTTTGTAGCAAAAAAAGTATCCAAAAAACTTTTTAAAATATACAGATGAAAACTAAAAATGAAGAAGGGTACACAAATATAGGAATATTGTTACTATCTTGTTAAATGTAACATGCTTAAAATAAATGGTACGGAACAAAAGCTTATAGTTTCAAATATAATCTTGTTCTTTTTAGATTGAAATAATTGTGATTGTTAATGATTAAGTTCAAAATAAAAGTTTATTTTTAATAAAAGCAAGCAGTAGATTTGAGAGAGTAGATTTGAGAGTTTAAAACAGAAAAATTATACATCATCAGTTGGGTATAGAAATCTGTCTTATCCAATAGGAAAGCAGAAAAGGAGGGGGAGAAGAGAAAGTGTGTGTGTTGTGGGGAGAAGCTGATAAAAGGAGGTGGTAGTAGCAAAAGTGAAAAAGGAGTAGAAGAGGAGGAGGAGGAGGAGTAAAAGTAGTAGTAGTAGCAGTACTGGAAGTGGTAAGTAGTAGAAGTGGTAGTGGTAGTAGTAGTAATAGTAGTGGTGGTGGTGGTGGTAGTGCTGAAGGTGATGGTTGTAAGAGGCGGCATTTGATACTTACAATACTTACACTACTCTGAGAGGGAGGTGCTATTATCATCCCATTTTACAATTGAGAAAATTGAGGCCTAAAGAGGTTAAGTGACTTGCCTGAGAACATACAGCTAGTAAATGTTGATATAGCATTAGATTTTAGTTCTTCCTGACTTCAACTCTAGAGCTTTATTTACTATATCAGAGGTACAGTAATATGTAATATATATCATATATGTGTATATAAATATGTATATATAATGTCTACACATGTACATATATCTGTATGCATATATGTGAACACACACACATATACATATTCACATGTGTATGTGTGTGTATTACATGGCCATGCAGCCCCAACCCTCTCAAGTGTGGCTAGAAATAGATTAAAATGTAATTAAGAAATTTCACAAAATAAATAAAAAACAATAACATAGATAACATTACATTTTTAAAAATATGTCAATATGTGACCCAGGGCTCCTTTATATATCGATTAGTCACTACTATTTATTTTTGAGTTTGATATCACTGTCTTACACCATCTAGTTGCCTATTTTACTATTGAAATTAATTAAATGATTAAATATTAATGCTGAATATTAATGATAAAACTGTGAAAGAAAGGGTATCAGCAATAGAAAATACCAGGTAGTTCAAACCTATTGTCTTTGGTTGGGAGATGAAATGTGGGAATAAAACAGCAAAAGCTCATATTTCTGTAGCTCTTTGGAGTTTATAAAGCATGTTTCTCACAAAATTTTTGAGAACTATTTGAGCAATATGAATATTTATATCTTATTATTCCCATTTCATGGATGAGGAACCTAAGGTTCAAGGTCATGGAGCTAATTACTCAAACCCAAACCCTCTGGATTGCATATCCAGCATTCTATCTCCATTGCCTTTGTCCACTACAGTGAACAGGACTATATATAAGAAGATAAATGGGTCCCCAAGAAATAGTTATGGGATACATAAAATATACAGAATTGTTGAAGTTGGACATTGGAGATAGAAGGTCTATACATCTCCAAATGAGACAAATAAGCCTGGAGGCACAGTAGTACCTGGCTCAGAGAAAGCTAGAAAATTGACCAGGGAGAGAAATTGCACAAAGTCAATATAATTAATTGAAATGTTATTCAATCATTCAAATAGTTACTAAATAAATACAAATTTCTAGGCATAATATATTATGAAGAAGTAAAAAAGATTTCAAAGACCCTCTTTCCAAGAGGCTTACAATCTGGGGGAAAAAGACATGTAATGCAGGTCAAATATATTGCAATGAGAAAAATTCATAAGAATACAAAGGACTATGGTATCAAATAAGGGAAGAAAACACTTCCAGTTAGAGGAAAACAGGGGAAACTCCATGCAGGAGGTAGCATTTAAGTTGGATTTTGAATTATGCAGAAGCCTGAATTTCAGACACAAAGAATAATGTACGAAAAGGCTATTGACATCTTACTAAGCAAATAATTATCAAGAATTGAATGAATCTTGTTACTAGCAAAGTACTTTTTTATAATGTTTAATCTACAGCATGTTTATAGGATGTATACTCATTTATCTATTTCTTACTGAAAAAAAATCTGCATGTATATGTTACATAGAAATATCTTCTAAGTAATAGAGATGATGCACAATTAGATGGTGCAGTGGATAGAGTACCAGGGCTGAAGTCAGAAAGAGCCAAGTTTGAATCCACAGTCAGATATATAATAGATAATAAAGAAGTAATGCTAACTAAGAAAGTTTATCTAAATGATTTGCTCAACAGCTAGTATCAGGGGCAAGATTTGAAATCAAACACAATTGACTCTAAATCCAGTTCTTTATCCCGTACTCCATCCTTCCCTTCAGTAACTTAAGTTTTGTTCAGCTCAACAAATGCTAAATGCTTACATAGAGAAGATGTTAACATTCCTACCCTCAAGAAACTTGTAAGTAACCAGGGAGATGAAATATGTTCCCAAATTATTTTAAGTTACGATTAACTGGATAGGATAGGTCAACAAAGCAGCCTGAAAAAGTTCAAGGAAGAAGAATCACTCCTTGTTGGGAGGAGACAAGGGCAAGAGAATCAGAGAAGCTTTATGGTGGGAGTAGATACTGAGCTTTAAAAAAGAAAAGCATGCCATTGGCCTTAGGTGGAGAATGTTTTTAGGAAGGGTCCATTGTAGGCATGTTATTATCAAACTGTTTCAGTCACATCTGATTCCTTATCTTGTAAAGACTCACTGGAGTACTTTGCCATTCCTTTCTCCAGCTCATTTTACAGATGAGGAAACTGAGGCAAACAGGGTAAAGTGAGTTGCTCAGGGTTCTACAGCTAGTAAGCATTCTGAGGCTGGATTGAACAGGTCTTCCTAATTCCAGATATGATGTTCTATCCACTGTACCACCTAGGTACCATCATTATAGACACAGAGAGTGGATAAAGAAAGAAAAGGACAGGGAATGGTGAATAGACTAGTGTGATTTCAATATAGTGTATTTGAAAGGGCCTTCAAAATAATAAAGCTAGAATCCTAGGCTGGATTCAGATTGTGAAAAGCATTCATCACTAGATTGAGTGATTCTGTATTTTTCCCCAGCTTCAACAAGGAGTTGGCGTTCCCTGTGCAGGTGAACATTACACATTAGGAAGAATACTCTGATAGCTTTGTAAAAGATGGATTAGAGGGATTAAATGGAGGTAGAACATTCGGAAACTATTTCTGCGGGTTACTGAGAGTCGATCTGAGCTAGGGTTCTAGCTTTAGAAGTGGAAAAGCTCATGGAAGCAATTTTAGAGTTAAAGCTCAACAGGACTGGAAGAAAACTAGACTCTAGTTTTAGTTTTATCACTAGTTCACTGTGTAGCTTGGGCAAGATTTCAGGTTTTGGTTTGCTCCATGGTAAAATGAGGGAGTTGGATCAGATTACTAAAAACCCCTTCCCATTGTAATGTTTTAGGAATCTGTGATTCTGACTCTAGAAATCACGTACACATCTCCTCGCAATGCCCACACTTCTCAGGCAGATGGTGCTCTTCTCACATTATCAGGCACCCAGGAACTACACGCCCATCTAAAAACAATAACTGCCTTTTAATTCTCACATCTGAATTATTCCTCTAAGACCAGAACAGCTGCATTCTATTTGCTAGCACATGCGTTTTTCAAAATCTCATTAGACATCTAATGTTTTCAGCCTAAGCATACGCCCTGAGGGGAATTTGTCTTCTGGGGGGCTCTTCTGGGTCTGTGAAAAAGGTGCTATTAAGAGGAAAGGCACTGAGTTTTTAAAAGTGAGAAACAAGATCTAACCAAAAACTCAATTTAGTCTATGAATTTATATCATACAAATAAAATTTGTGCTTTTTACTCCTTCTACCGAGGAGGGATGTCTCAGTTACTACAAATTCTCCCCCAGTGATATTTCAGCTGCAATACAGCCAGCGTCCATCAACACTTGATTAGCAGGTGCAAATAAAGTGCATAATCGGTATTAATCTGCTAGTCTGTCGCTGCTGCCGTTTCTAAATCTGCATAAATTTTTACTAAAAAACTTTACGAAGAAATGCTATTCAGAGCAAATGATGCATCAAATTCAAACAGGCCATCAAGATTGCTAATGGATTTTAATAGCAGCTATTATAGCATAATAGTATTTTCCCAACAGCTGTTTGTTTATACAATTTTCCGTTTACAGGACCTTTATGTCCAATCCCAGGAGAAGGCCCTCAATTCATTTATAATCATTTGGTTCCACCTACAAACAAATGCTATTTTATGCACATTCGAATTCAGTGTGAGTGGTCTGTAGATCTGACCAACTCCCACCTCATTCAGTGAAACCAGCAGTGAATATTATAAGCTAGATTAATTAGTTAATATTTACTTCTACTAAGTACGACTAGAATAAATATTATTAATTGGTGAATCAAAAGAAAGAATTTACTGATTGGTTTTGGGTTCATTTTCAGGGACATTGGTAGGCTTACATTGTGTTTAGCTATCTGTAAATTAATTTTTTTTCCCCTGAGGCTGGGGTTAAATGACTTGCCCAGGGTCACACACTAGGAAGTGTTAAGTGTCTGAGACCAGATTTGAACTCAGGTCCTCCTGAATTCAGGGCTGGTGCTCTATCCACTGCACCACCTAGCTGCCCCTAATAAATTAATATTTCAATGTGCTGGTTCTCCAATGGGTCTCTTATCTCATCAGTGTGGGGATTCTCTCTAACAATTTAGATTGCAACCTATTCTGCTTGCCATCTTGTGAGACTCTGTTCCACATCATTCTATAATGTAGCCTTAGAGTCCACTTTAAGGGCTTCTTTGTTGTTTTCTTGACGTTGTGTGGATATTAAGAAACACTCAAGAAGTCCCTGGTTCTTATGCACAATGGACATTTAAAGCTAAAAGTTTTTAAATAGGGCACTCTCTCACACACCACACCATGCTGCTGTAGATGTTCAGTGTGGGTGAAGATCAATTTTTTGTTCCAGTATAGAAAATTCTGGTATGAAGATCCCCTCTACCAATGCAGATCAGCAATTAGTACCTTTCCCTTTTTTCTTCCTTTACTTATAGAGCCATAATAAACTCAGAACTGCCATTGATACTGTGAAAATGCATTTTTCCTATGATTCTAATTGCTATCCCTCTAACTTTCCAAATCAAAATACTCTGCCCAAGCCACCATTCCCCTTTTATATAACATCTCTCCGATTAGAATTAAATTCCTTGAGGATAGTGCCCATTTTCATTTTTGTATTTGTATCTTCAATTTAGCACAGAGTTTGGCATATAGTAAGTATGTAATAATTACTTTTTTATTCATTAATTGAGAATTATCTGAAAAGGTAAATAGCCTGGTCAAAAGTAGGACTCAATCCTAGTTTTTTCTGACTTCAAGACTGATACTTTTTCTGTCCACTATATATATCCACAAGGTAATGTAAATAAATCATACTACCAAGATACTCATATATTGTAAATTTAGTTCTCATATTAATCATGAAATTGGTAGACCTATTAAAAACATAACAATTAAGAGGACTATAGAAATAGGCTTAATGAAAACCAGAAAGTAGAACCAATCAATATTCAATATGCCTATCTCTTCCATCTCACCCTCTTTTTTTTTCCTGGTATATGTCTTGTATGCACATATATTCAGGGACATTTGTGTTTTTTGACTCAATACTATGAGAAAGCAATCAAAGAGACTGGAAACTACTGGGAGAAAAATGGAGATATAGTGATAAATTCATTCAGAACAAATGCAACTTTCCAAGGGAACTATGTTTTCTATTCTGATGCTTTTCAAAAACCACATGTAGGGCTGACCAAGTCAGAATATCAAACAGTGATTTCAGTAATATAACAGAACTACAAACTTTAAATTCATTATATGGAAATATAGAACACTTTGAGAAATCATCCATTAATGTATGTGTCACAGTCTATCTTAACTACGGCTGTATTTGGATTTAGGCTTCATTGGGAAAACTGATTTTCCATGATGGAACATGATCTTTATCACTCCATGATACAAAGCACAAAACTGTGTCCCTGATCATAAGCTATAAATGCAAATCCAAATCAGGATATAGTTATTATTATGTTTGTGATAAAAGCTTAATTACATTAAGTGGTTTCAATAAAGCATTTGACAAAATGTCTCATGCTATCCTTATGAACAAAATGGGCAGATGTGGGCTAGATCAGAAGTGTCAAACATATAGCTAGCAAGATGCATTAAGGCAGCAAAATTCTAATAGGGCAATGTGACTGGGAAGTATATGACAAAATAAATGAAAATACAATAGATAATGTTAATATTTGCTTTTCCAACTCAGTATGTGGCCCACAGGGATCTTTATATATGGTCTAGTGGCCCCATTTTTACTTGAGTTTGACATCCATGGGCTAGGTGATATTACTGTCAGATAGATTTAGAAATAATTGAACCCCAAATGAAATCATTAATGGATTGTTGCCAACTTAGGAGGAAAGTCTCTAGTGGAATACCACAGTTCAATTCAGATCAACTCGACAAACACTATCTACAAGGTACTGTGCTAAACTTTGGGAATGCAAGGGTCAAAACAGAATATTCCTCCTGGGTCAAAAGGAATTAACATTTTAGCTGCTTTATAAATATAATTCCAAACTGTTTTCCAAAACATTTGTGCTGATTCACAGATCCACCAACAAACAGTATTCTAGGGTATTTCTCTTCCCACAACCCCTCCAATATGATCAATCCCTTCCTTTGGGGATAGGAAAAGATGACAATATTTTCTGATATAAGGTGAAATTTCAAGGTTCTTTTGATATGCATTAGTGATTTGGTGTGTTCATGTGTTTTTAATACTTCATAATTCTTTTGAGAATTGTTTGTTCATACCATATGACCATTTCTTAATTGAAGAATGACTTTGATGTGTGTGTGTGTTTGGGGAGAGTGAGGATATGTATGTATATGAGTGTGGCTATGTATATGTGTGTATGTACACACATACACATAAATTATATATATTATATTTATATTATATACTATATTATGTATTAATAAATTGTGCTTATATCATAGATATTAAATCCATATAAAAATTCAGAACAAGGATCGTTTTTTCTATTTGATTAATTTTCTTATCCTCATCAATTCCTAATAATTTTGTGTAGCTTTTCAATTTCTTTGTGATCTTTTGTAATTTCTTCCCTCTTTTGTTTGTTTAGTAATATATTTTCCCCATAGCCATAAAAAAGTATATGATCTGCTTTTTTATAATTTTTATGGTATGATTTTTAGTATTAGTATTGATTAATATATCAATTTAGAATATATTATTATTGGTTCAGTCTTTCTAGGAAGCAATTTGTAACTATGCCACCAAATCTATTAAGTTAACCTTTGATTCAGCAAAACTGTAATTAAGTCTATACTCCAAATAGAACATAGAAAGATGAAAAGCACTGATAAGTGCAGAAATATTTTTAGCAGCTCTTTTCATGGTGGCCAAGAATTAAAAATGGAGAGGATGCTCATCATGTGGGGAATGACTGACAAATTGTGATATATAAGTGTGCTTGAATATTGTGCTATGAAAAATAATGAAGAAAAACCTGTGTATGTACTTATGTAAAATGAAGTGAATAAAACCAGAAGAACAATTTATATTGTACAATATTGTAAAGACAAACAACTTTGAAAGACCAGAGGACTCATGAGGAAAACTGATTAACTGAGTGCAGATTGAAGCAGATAATTTTTTTTTTTCCTTTGGATATGGCTAATGTGGGAATTTGTCTTGCTTGACTATGCATATCTGTAAAGGATTTTGTTTATCTTGCCTTCTCAGTGGGTGGGGAAGGAGGAGGTAGGGAAAAGAATTCAGAACAGAAAATCAAATTAACAGAGATAAGATATATGGTTGCCATATGCCTTGACCTCATAATACATGTAAACATGTGAGAATTATGCACTCAAAAGCATTGATCTGGTGTCTTGATTGATAAGATCAGAGTACAGTAGCAAATGTCAGGCTACTCAGCTTTGCCTTCTGGAGGAATCTAACCATGGAAAGTGACCAAGAAGATTTAATCATGAATTAATATTAATCTTGATATACAATTCTAAGAGAAGGACTGTTTGATCATGCTAGACTCCTCAAAAGTGTTGATTAGTCTGTGTTATATCTGAGATCTTTGATACATCAGCTCTACCTTTGTATCAGTTATTTGAAACTTGTGGCTTGCTAGGTATTATTTGCTTCTGATGGAGAAATCCATAATTATTTCAATTCATATGGAATTTTATCCAAGGAACATTATTCGAATTATCATGATCTACAATGATATTTGCCCATAGTAGAGCTTTTTTTGCAGCAGGAAAGTATTGCCTTTCAGAAGGCCAATATTCAGAAGGCCAACTATTCCAGTACCAGACATATTGCTTCTATAGTTAATGCAAATAAAATAGAAAAAGAAGATGGAACTAACCAAAAAGTCATCAGTGCCATACAGATTTAAAATCCATTAACAACTTTGAAGTAAAAGGCACTAGGTGAATCTGGGGTAAGGTCCTGGGTTTGAATATCTGATCTATTGTTTAATATTTCGTCGTGCGTGGGTGAGTCATTTAACCTCCCTAAGACCTCAAGTTGTGGATGTATAAAATTAAAAAAAAAATGGGTTTGATGACCTCTGAAGATCCCTTCTAGTACTAATTCCATTATTTTACTTATAAAAAATACCAAGAATGGAAATACAATTCTATGAAGAAGGTTTTATATTTATAATTTTCTAATAATTATTCAAGAAGCAGCCTAATATTGTAGATGAAGCAATAACTTTGAATTCAGGATAACGGAGTTCAAAATTTGCAGTTTATCATATTCCATGATGTAATCTTGTATCAAATTAATTTTTTAGTGCTTTAGGCAACTCCATATTGTCTAAATTATATACAGGTAGCAAATTTGAATTATTGCAGGTAGTTTCGACATCAGGAACTCCCAACAATGATGAAATCATAAGTCAAAACAAAAATCAAAAGAATTATATTATACAGAGCAGAGTTTTTTTTTTGTTTTTTTTTTTGTTATTGACTACTATACCTGTATCCCACATTGGTTCTGGATCCATGTACCCATCAATAATAACATTAAATCTCTGTCCCCTAAATCTGTTACTGGATCTGTTATCATATTCATAATCCCAAATTTTAAAACTGTAAGGAGTTTGTTTAGGTATTTTATCATAAATGACTAAAATTACAATATCTATCATTAATTAATTAATTAACTTAGAACCTCTACTACAGTTTATTAAATATTATTTATTAAATAATTTTCAGAAAAAAGCCTCTCTTATGTTTGTGTATTTATATATATATATGTATATATAGATAAAAAACTACTCCTCCAATATTCTATGATTGCATTACTATTAGGTTACTATCTGTATTGTTTTGTAAATATATAATAAAGGCCCAAAGAGAAACAATTATATACAATAATTATCAGCCAGAGTCACCTCAACTAGTGCCTTCTCTGTTTCTTTCTCCCCAGTTCTGAAAACACAGGTTCATGATTTAACTCTCTGAATAGCAGCCAAATTTTTTCAAGAACTCTCTTCAAATTATTTCTTCAGGATATAAGGATTAAACCCATTTTTATCAAGAAATGCTTCCACAGATTTTCTCCCTGATACTTGTCATACTCCCAGCAGAGTTCTCACAGTCCTTTATTTTTGTACCTGGTTCATCCTCCATTCAGTTATGACATCCACGCAAGTAAAATGATAGTTAAAACTCTCAGGCTTCTACTAGACTCAAAGATAACAGCCAAGATGAAAGGCATTTAGAATTTCATTCCAATTACATATACAATAATGGTCTAGTTTCCCTAGTCTCTGTGGGAGAAGTTATTGAAGCTAGCATTACATATGTTGGTATTTTAGGGTCTTTAATCCCAGCAAAACAATCATATATTTAGCTAGTGTAGTTTTGGTCTTTTGTTTTGTTTTGTTTTGCAGGGTGGGAAAATCTTACTCTGTAAATCTGAACAAGAAGACCACCAAACATTACATATTCATGGTTGACATGAGTGAATTATCTTTTTATTTGTTACCATTTACCATGTAAATTATTTTATTCTTGGTCACTAGGTGGCTCTGACTTTCCATAGGATGTCGGGGGGGAAAAGCCTTTAGGAAGAAATCAATACAATGCTACTTTTCCCCAAATAACAAGATTTTACAAGAACACAACACTGATGAAATTCGAATGGAGTACTTAGCAAACAAAGTACATATTTGTACCATATGAACTCACAGATTAAAATTGGGCCTTTGGTTAAATCTTCCCTGTCAGAAATTATTAGGTATCTTAATAGTAAAATATCTTAATAGTAAAACCATCAGTTCTGAGATTTTGGACATAGATTTATATTATTTAAAAATAGCATAGCTTATGTTTTAATTTTTCCCAAGTGTGAACAACATGGCATTAGGCAGTTGTATTTCCAATAATGCCTCATTGCCTACATGTCTAAGGAAGCTCAAATGTTTACAAAGTGAGTCATAATTTAAGGCTGACAATATTCTTTAGGTAAAAAAAATATTGCATTGATTATGCAAAGCTTCACGAATATAAACAATAAACTATTGAGAAAATAAATAGTATTTAAAAGCCAAAGGCAAAGAACCAACTAGGAGACAATGAATATGCTATATTTAAGAAATGTTGTTTTAAAAAAGAGAGTTTGTAATGACCAATATTAATCTGACCTCCTTACCTGGCTTAATTATGACATAAAATATTGACATTTTAATTTAACTTATATTTTCTTTTTAAAGGACAACATGAGAAAGTAGAACAACTACTGGATTTGGAATTCAGTAATCCAGTAAAGTAAATCCAGTAGGAAACTACAGGTTTTGGAGAACCTGAGTTCTAATCTTGTTTCTATTATTTAATATTCATGAAATCTACATTAACCTCACCTATAAAATGAGATAAAAATTTCACCTGTAAACATCTAGATGATTTCTAAATTCCCTAATTCTGTGCCTGAATGAGATATTTTTTGGGGGAAATGACCATTTGCTTTGGGATTCTACCATTAGATCATGTACACAATTTAATAATTTAATGATAATTAACATTTTACAAAGTGCTTTCTATACCTTTCCTCACTTTGTTCTCATAAAAACTCTATAAATTAGTTATTGCAATTATTTTTAATTGCTATTACACAGAAATAGATGACTAGCACGGCAAAGCTAGTGAGCTTAGAGGATGGACTTCCACTCAAATTTCATTTCAAATCAAGGCCAGTAACAACTCTCCATAGACATAGAATAGAATTTACAAGTCAGGGGCTCTGGATTCTTTTATTTTATCTATTTCTGTTTTGCTCCACTTAAGACCCTTTCTGTGATCTTCTGTGTCTCTATCTCTTTTGTTTCCCTCTGCCTGTCTTTCTGTGATCTCTCTCTCCTCTCTCTCTCTCTCTCTCTCTCTCTCTCTCTCTCTCTCTCTCTCTCTCTCTCTCTCTCTCTCTCTCTCTCTCTCTCCCTGTCTGTCCTTCTCTCTCTATGTCTCTATGTCTCTCCCTATGTCTGTTCTCTTGTCTCTCTGTCTTTCTCTGTGTCTCATCTGTCTCTGTCTCATACACACATAGATACTCATGCACAACCATGATCTTATATGTGCAAATAAAAGCAAAGCCCCAAGTTACCCTTGACAAATAAACCATCCTGGGCCTAAATTTTCTCATGAGGAATTGGTTCAGATGATATTTAAAATCCCTTTCTCTGAGGGATAGAGGTAAAGAAGAAATGCATTCTAGTCATGTAGAACTGCCAGTACAGACTTGAAATTGGGAACTGAGAGATGGACTGATACATAAGGAACAGAGATCAGTTAAGCTGTATCATAGAATGTGGTGGTGGTAATAGGGTGATAACCAATAAAACTATAAAATTACATTGGGGATAGGTTGTATGGGCTTTAAAAGCTAAACAGAGGAATTTATATTCTATCCTAGAACAAAAAGAAGCAACTGTTGACTGAATAGGAAGTTCATAGGGTCATATCTGTACTTAGGGGAATCAAAGCTTTACAACCAGAAGTGAAAGGAATTTAGGATTTTAGATGGAATTACTAGATGGTATTATACATATATATATATTTTATATAATACTTACATATTAAAAATGACAAATAAATATTTTAAATGAGGTAACTATTCCTTAGTCTTCTTCAAATGCTTTAAGTTGACTTATACATAATTATGTAAAAATTCCTTAAGCTTTGTTAGATATACATACATACATACATATACACACACATACATATATATATATAAAAACTGGAAGGGAAAGACCACTGGTCACTCTTATCTTACAGAGGGGGAAATTGAGTTAAGTGACTTGTCCACATCATACAAGAAATAAGTATCCAAGCTAGGATTCAAACCCATGTCATCCCAATCCAAATTCAGAGCACTTTTTCCTCCTACACCATAATGTCTCCCAAATTCTTTTTGTTTTACATATTATAAATATTATATATATATATATATGTATACACACACACACACATATATATATATATATTACATGTATACTATATTTGTAAAGGAGGAAATAATAAAGGACTAGACATTCATCTTCTGAACTATTACTCTGTAACTAATCAAATAGATATGAGGTCCTACATGGAATTCAAAGCTTGATCAAAAACTTATCCTTCCCTTAGTGGTCTACCTAAAAGTAAATATATATGGAAACAAAGACTCATTGAAATATAGTTATTTTTCAGATTAACCACAAAGAAGGAAACCAAATTTTTTCACTGAAATGTCATAGGACACTTCTCCTTAGACATAGCTTATTACTTCTTAAAAGTAGTCCTAGAATTAATGTCTATATGTTTTAAGGCAAAAAAAAAAGACATTTGTAGATTATTGAAACATACTCTTGATCATTTTTTTCCAATTCCTAAGAATATTGATATTACATTCATCACTTTTATTTTCATCATTTCCAATTGCTCCCACTTGGTTTCTTGCCTTTAGCCTTCATTTATAAACATGTTCAAATCTCCCCTCTTTAAAAAAAAAAAACAAAGCTACAAAGGCACCTGCACCAATCCATCACTTGTTCTTCCTGCTCTGATCCAGTCACCATTTCATTTTCCTCATACCCTTCATCCTTGCCTTTGAACAAAAGATCCCTGATCATAACAACTATCTATACTCCCTTCTGAATCACTCAGAATTTAGCCTTCAAAGACTTAGATATCTAAGAGATCATTTAGTCCAACCCCATTCTACAGTTAAAGAAACTAAGGTCCAGAGAAATTAGATGATTTACCAAAGTTGTATGTGTATCCGAGTTAGGACTAGAACCCAGCTCTACTAATTTCCTATCTATTACTCTCTCTAAAGTAATTAATGATACACACCTAAACAAATCTAATGGTCATAAGATCATAAATTTAGGTGAAAGAAACCTTAGAGATATCTACTCTACCATCTTAATTTTCCCACTAAGGAAAATGAAACAAAGAAACATTAAGGTAACATGCTATTTTCCTAAAGTGTATGTCAGACCATATCATCCCTATTCAGTAAATTCGAGTTGTTCACTATCCCCTGTAGGATCAAATATGAAATCCTGTTTGCCCTTTACAAGTTCTCTCTCCCCTTAGGAAATTCCCCCTAAAAATTTTCAGTCTTCTTATAATTTGCATGCACCCCCTGCCTCACATATTCTACTGATCTGGCTTCCTTACTGTTGCTCAAATAAGACAATCCATCTCCCAACTCCAAACATTTTCACTGGCTGTTACCCATGTATGGAATGCTTTTTCCTCATCTTCATCCCCTGGCTTCCCAGAAGTACTTAACTGAAATCCTATCTTCTTCAGGAAGCTTTTCATATTCCCTTTTAATTTTAGTATTTCTTTTCAGTCGATTATTTTCTGTTTATCTTGTTTATAGCTTGTTTGTATGTAGTTGTTTGCACATTGTTTCTCCATTCAATGGTGAACTCCTCTTGGTTGGGAAATTTTGCACTTAGCACAATCCCTGGCACATAGTAGGTGCTTACTAAATGTTTATTGAATATTGTTGTCCAAAATCACAATAAGAGAATTGAGATTTGAATGAAAGCTCTCTGATCTCAATCCTGGTACTCTTTCCAATATAATCTTTTTAAACTTTAACAATTCAGCAGCACTGATGGGAATAATGAATTTTTTATAAACTCTCCCTTTCTTGGTTTTCATGACACTGTCCTCTCCCTTTTGACTTTTCTTGGCCCATTTCTTTTGCTACTTTTTCTCTTTATTACAACCTAATGGGGCCTGCTCAACACTTTTACACATTGTCTCCCCTATTAGTCTGTGAGGACCTTGAGAGCAGGGGATGTTTTTAAAAAATCTATCTTTATATTTTAGCACTTAGTAAAGATCCATATAGTGGATCTTTAATAAATGCTTGTTGTCTGACTGAATAATGACAAAGAGCGGCATAGAACAAGAAAAGTCATAATTTTAAAATGCAGAATAACACAATTCCTGGCCATTCCTTACTCAAGTAACAGTGAATTCTAATATTGTACCCTTCTCCATTTGATTTCAGTAAAAGCACTCTATATCTGATTAAATAATTCTTTCAAGTCACATGAAATTGAGAAAGAGATTAAGATCCTATAGAATGGGGGCAAAGATGAGCCAATCAAATTGTGAATTTTTATGGTATTAAATAATACCTTTAGATTAGGTAAACTCTGGAGAAAGGCTTCTAGGAAGAAGGGAAGTTGTTTTCTGAATAGTCAGTTGCTAACAAGTAAAATACACCAAGTCACAAGTCAGTTACTCTGAATTAGGCTTCCAGACTAGAAGCTAAGTATTCACTCATATGTGCTGAAGTAGGCTGGAAGTTGAAGCATCACCTGGTGTTTAGTTGCAGATATTATGCTTTGTTGTCATTCAGTTGTGTCCAACCCTTCAGGACCCCATTTGAGGTTTTCTTGACAGAGTTTGTTTGCTATTTCCTTCTCTAGCTTATTTTACAAATGAGGAAACTGAGGCAAGCATGGTTAAGTAACTTGTCCAAGATCACACAACTAGTGAATATCTGAGGGCAGATTTAACTTCAGGAAGATGATTTCAGGCCCAGCACTCTATCTATTGTGCTACTTCACTATACTACATTAGATATTGTACTACAAGTAGCTATCAAAACTAGCCTCTCTGAATATACCCCTTTTAGACAGACAGAGAAAGGAAATTGCTTAGGTAGCAACAGCCTTGAAGTTAATATCAAATTAGAGAATTCCTGAATTTGAGAGTCCAGGAACCAGATTTTCTTAGAGAGACAAATGATTTTTTTAATTACCTAAGAGAAAGCAAATAGTTAGCATGGTTCCTTCTCAGCATCCCACTTGGAAAGCAGAATCCATGAATTACTTGGACAATGCAGATCTTATGACCTTAAGATTTATTCCATAAAATCCAAAGTATGTTCATCTTGCAAGAGTAAGGGTGTTTGTTTTCTTTCTTTCTTTGCTTTTGTCTTAGAGAAATTATGTAGCAATCTGTGGAAAAGAATATAGTCTCCAAAATGAAAAAGGGTTGCCCCAACTTCAACCCTAATTTTGGTGCTTTTCTAGAGGAAGTTGATGGCTAGTCAAATGCTTTTATGTTAAAATATTTGATCACAAGCTGTGAAGCTTATGCTTTCTCTGTGGGGGAAATAAGGGCTGTCCCATATCAAATAGTCACATTATATATAATAAGTGCCTCTGGGGGGATTTGAAGACTCCATTATACATTTGAGGGAAACTTTATGAGCTATGTCTGAACTTTAATTAGGAGATGGGGAGAGATGGGAGGTAGATTAATTCCAGATAGGAATAAAGAATCAAAAAGAGAAAATGACCTTAGGGATGAAACCCCAGGGATCAATTTTGGTTCTTGTGAGAGCAAAGAAGAGATGTGCTGGAATCAGATCTAACCAGGAGTCAAGAGCCAATTGTTAACTTTTCAATGTTGAGCATGTACATGTTGCCTCAAATCAGCATTGGACTGATTGTTTTGCTGATTTTCTAGATTTAAGAAAGTGATGAAAAACATTAATAATGAAACTGAAAAATGTGTTGTTGTTGTTTTTTAAAGCTGTTAGACTTTTACCAGTATATCCCAAGCCCAAAATGTTACAGAACTAAGAATGTGTTTGTGTGTGTATGTGTGCATACAAATATGTTTATCTATGTGTAATATATAGGCTTATAATACATACTTATGTACATATACAAGTGTAGAATACATATTTATATAAATATATTCCATTTTTTGCATATATATATATACATACATATAATTTCCTTCAATGAAACATAAGCTTCTTTATGACAGGGGCTTTTTCATTTTGTCTTTGTTTTCCCAGCACTTAATAAAGTTCTTGGAACATGCTGTATACTTATAAATGCCTATCCATATTATTAATTGATTTTGTTTTCCTTAACTGTTTTTCTTTGTTACTGAGGTGTGGGTTACTGGAGTGCCACTAGGACACAAGAAGGGTGCATGGGGTAAAAAATCAGTTAAAAAACTGGTTTTTTAAAAAGGCTCAGCTGGGAGTGTTAGGTCATACACACACACATATACATATATATATGTATATATATATATATATTTTATGTATATATATATATTATATATGGAGAGAGAGTGAGAGTGAAAGTGAGAGAAAGAGATACTGAGAGAGAGAGACAGAGAGAGACAAAGAGAGAGAGAAGCTCAAGAGAGTCATGAGATTTAGTTAGAGTCCTTTGTTGTTCACTCTTGGAAGGGGACCACCCAGCTTGGTCACTGATTTGCTATGTGACTTTAGCCAAGTCATTTAACCTTTGAGCTGCCATTTCCTTTGCCATAAAATAGGAATAATGATAAAAACATTTACCTAGTTCCTTGAGTTAATTTGAAGAAACTACTTTGTAAATTGTAAAGTGCCATATTTTAAAAAATGATCACTGCTACTCAGGGTTACTTTTAGAAGAGAAAAAAATTAATGCTAGAAAATGAATGTGTATGTTTTTAACAGAGTCATTTTTGGAGCTGTGTGGCCATAGTAATACATAGTCCTATGTGGGGCTACAACATAACATTTTATCAGTTTTATAAGCTAATCTAATAGGAGCTGTTCCCTTCTCACCAAGGTCAGATTGGAAGAGAAAAGAAACACAGCCTTGGATAATTTTTCAATAGTCAGTTATCTGATCATTGAAGGAAAAAAAAGGCCATTTCCCAGTCTGAGGTATTGATTTGTTATAGATATGTCCATTTCCAGAAACAAGCAAGCTCAACAATAGAGTCTTCATTTTTCATTTTCCTCTCCCTTAAGATTGTTGTTGTTCAGTTATGTTTGACTTTTCATGACTCTTTCTTCACCAAAATACTGGAGTGATTTGCCAAATCCTTCCCAAATGGGAGTCACAAAGGTAGAAACAACTGAACACCAGCACCACTTTAAGTGGTGATCATAGATTTAGAGCTATATAGGATCTTAAAAGCCATTGAGTCTGGACATAATTGAGGCTAAGATGAGGCTTTTGCAACTAAATTCTTAAAGCCCTCCTCATCTCAAGCCTCTGTTGTTGCCATAGTCTGCTGATTGGTTTCCTTGACCCAAATTTCTCCTCACTCCAGTCCTTTAATGGACCTTCCTAACATAGAGATATGACCATATCATCAGCCTTATTCAATAGATTGGCCCCCATGACCTCTAGAATAAAATATAAAATTTTTGACTTTTTAACTCTTTAATATGATGGGACTTTCTTCTACCTTTCCAGTCTTCTACACCTTACCTTCCTACTGCAATCCAACAATATTTGCTGTTTCTCATGCATTACATCCCATCTCCCAATTCCTGGGATTTTCCCTGACTATCTGCCATGACTGAAACTCTCTCTCCTCATAATACCTTATTTGCATGCTGTCTCCCCCATCAAACTGTGAGCTCCTTGAGAACAGTCACTGTTTTGCCTTCTTATCTCCAGAACATATCACAGTGCCTGGTATATAGTAGGGGCTTAATAAATGCTAGTTCATTGACTAAGAACACTTAAGTAGCTTGTGCAGGGTAACTTAGCCAATAAATGTCCAAGACAGTATTTGAACTCAGTTCTTCCTAATTCTAATCCAGCATTCTATTTACTACATCATGTCTTCTTAAATAAATTTTTTTTCTCCCAAATGCAAATAAAGGTGGTTTAGCTGCACCAAACCTAAAAGTATATTATAAAGCAGCAGTCATCAAAACTATTTGGTACTGGCTTAGAAATAAAGTAGTTAATCAGTGGAATAGGTTAGTTTCTTAAAATACAATAGACAATGACTATATAATCTAATGTTTGATAAATCCAAAGACCCTAGTTTCTGGGATAAGAACTCACTATTTGACAAAAATTGCCAGAAAAATTGGAAAATAGCCTAGCAGAAACTAGGCATTGACCAACACTCAACACCCTATACCAAGATAAGTTTGAAATGGGTTCATGATTTAGATATAAAGGGTGATACTATAAACAAATTAAGAGAACAAGGGATAATTTACCTCTCAGATCTGTGGGGAAAAAAGGAATTTATGGCCAAAAAACAAGTGAGCATTATGAAATGCAAAATGGATAATTTAGATTACATTAAATTAAGAAGTTTTGTGCAAACAAAACCAATATAGACAAGATTAGAAGGGAAGCAGAAAACAGAAAAATAATTATATCCAAAGGTTCTCATAAAGGTTCTCATTTATTTCTAAAATATAGAGAGAATTGACTCAAATTTAAGCCATTCTCCAACTGATAAATGTTCAAAGGGTATGAACAGATAATTTTCAGAAGAAATCAAAACCATTTCTAGTTATATGAAAAAATGTTTTATATAACTATTGATTAGGGAAATGTAAATTAAGACAGTTCTGAAGTATCATTACATACCTCTTAGATTGGCTAAAATGACCGGAAAAGATAACAATCAATGTTAAAGGGGATGTGAGATAATAGATTGTTGGTAGAGTTCAACCATTCTGGAGAGAAATTTGAAACTATGCCCAAAAGGTTATTAAACTTTGCATACCCTTTGATCCATCAGTATTTCTACTAGGTCTATATCCTAAAGAGATCATAAAAAAGGGAGAAGGACTCACATGTGCATTAATGTTTATAACAGCCATTTCTGTTATTAGCAAGGAACTGGAAACTGAGTGGATGCCCATTAGTTGAGGAATGGCTGAATAAGTTATAGTATATAGAATATTATTGTTCTATAAGAAATGATCAGCAGAATCATTTCAGAAAGGTCTGGAGAGACTTATATGAACTGATGCCAAATAAATTGAGTAGAACCAAAAGAACATCGTACACAGCAACAACAAGATTATATGATAATACACTCTAACGGATGTGTCTTTTTTCAACAATGAGGTAGTGCAGGCCAATTTAATAGACTTGTGATGGAGAGAGCCATCTGCATCCAGAAAGATAACTATGGGGACTGAATGTGAATCACAACATAATTTTTTTACCTTTTTTGTTGTGGTTTGCTTGCTTACTGTTTTCTTTCTCATTTTTTTCCCTTTTGATATGATTTTTCTTGTGCAGTATGATAAATGTAGAAATATGTATAGAAGAATTGCATATGTTTAACTTATATTGGATTATTTGCTATCTAGGGGAGGGGGTGGAGAGAAGGGAGGAGAAAAATTTGGAATACATGTTTTGCAAGGATGAATGTTGAAAACTATCTTTGCAAGAAATACTAAAGAGTGGAAAGGGACCTGTATGTGCCAAAATGTTTGTGGCAGCTCTTTTTGTTGTAGCTAGAAACTGGAAGTTGAATGAATGTCCATCAATTGGAGAATGGTTGGGTAAATTATGGTATATGAAGGTTATGGAATATTATTGCTCTGTAAGAAATGACCAGCAGGAGGAATACAGAGAGACTTGGAGAGACTTACATCAACTGATGCTGAGTGAAATGAGCAGAACCAGGAGATCATTATACACTTCAACAATGATACTGTATGAGGATGTATTCTGATGGAAGTGGAAATCTTCAACATAAAGAAGATCCAACTCCCAGTTGATCAATGATGGACAGAAACAATTACATCCAGAGAAGGAACACTGGGAAGTGAATGTAAATTGTTAGCACTACTGTCTATCTACCCAAGTTACTTATACCTTCGGAATCCAATACTTAATGTGCAACAAGAAAATGGTATTTACACACATGTATTGTATCTAGGTTATATTGTAACACATGTAAAATGTATGGGATTACCTGTCATCGGGGGGAGGGAGTGGAGGGAGGGAGGGGATAATTTGGAAAAATGAATAAAAAAAAAAGTGAAACTTCAAGAATTTTGTGTCATGTCATTGAAATGTCAAATATCTGAGAAAGTTCTGTCTCTTACAAATATACCATTATGCATAAGATTCTCACCATATATAAAACTCAGGATCAAGGAATGTGATTTACAATGAAAACTTTGCTCTAAAAGATCTAAGCAGAAGTAAGAGTACAAGAGTTATTTCTAAACTTTATCTTACTTGGTAGAAGAAAGAGATATCAATTACTATCCTATAAACCAGTCTCAAGATAGATTGCACACACACTTTAGAAGAAGCAGTCCAACTTTGTTTCTGACATGAGATCCTACTTTTAGTTCTTGCAAGTATCTTTTGAAAATAAGCCTATTTATCATTAACATGAAACGGGATTTCTTGACTAATAACAATATATCCACTAACTTTTGCTCCTGTGCATTTTAAAAGACTGGGCTTTTAAATCTCACATGTATTTCCCTAGGAATTTTGCTTCAAGACTTAGAACTTTAGTGACTTAATTCTATAGTATCATTTAACATAAACAAATAGATATAGAAAAACTCCACACAACTGAAATTTCATGAAGGATTCTGAAACACTGTCCATGGTGCTCATAAATACTGTATTGTCTGAAATGACTTATCTCAGTAGTGACTGTGGGCTCAGATTTATTGTACAGTTCATCAACTTCTCAGCATGTTGGATAATGAATGTTTCATTTACATCGCTAATTGCCAAGCCATGGTTCCTTCAACCTTTAACCCGAATGCTTTATCACATTATCACCATATGTCAATATAATTGCATTTAACATTCCAAATGATAAACTTAGTTTTGTACAAAGAAAGATTTTTCACAAAGAAATCATGAGTTCTGGCTACAAAACTCAAGTCCATAATAGGTAATCCTAGTACTGTACCAGGTGTATAATGAGCCTTATACTTAGTAAGGTCTCTTCTATCTTGGTCTTTATTAAAATAATGGGATTATCCTCAGAATTTATTTTAAAATAATAACTTCAAGGTTGACATTTTGTTGGTATGTGTACTTCCTGTTGCAGATTTAAACTCGTTTTCAATTAAGCAGAGGTAGTTTAATGAATTGACATAGCCAACAAAATGAGTCAAGTAGCCACCAACCTTTTGAATGATAAGCCATCCTGAACTTAGGATGGGAGGACATGAAAGAACAAATATCTAGCCTATTATTGAGCTTTAATTTATATCATTCTTTATAGTAAAAATTGAACAAAACAAACAAAAAAACTTTGACATTCATCTTCTTATCTGATCTTCCTAACAATTGTATGAGATAGATAGTATATTACAAGTTCAGTATTTTATAGATTAGGAAATCAAGATTTGGTGAAATTAAATAATTTTCTAAGGGCAGAGTGGTGAGTCTTAGATTTGAAACCAAATTTTCTGATTCCCAGAGATCTCCCTAATTCATTGGTGTTATTCTTCTAAGTCAGAATTCTTTAATTTATTGTTTAAAGGACTCTTTTGGCAGTTTGGTAAAATCTATGGATCCTTTTCAGAATGATGTTTTTTAAATGCTCAAAAAGAAATACATAAAATTACAAAGGAAAACACTTATAATTGAAGTAATTATCAAATTATTTAAAATTTCAACTTTACAGATCTCCTGAAATCTATCTGTGGACTGCAGGTTAAAACCCTTGTACTCATTCTACATTCTTTGGGTACTCATGCAATATACAGGCTAATCCTTTATTTTTACTACATGGCTAGCCACCTCCTTTTCCTAATCATACACTTCTCTGATTATGTCTTTGTGAATAACATACTGTAGTCTGTTTATAGTTCTCACTTTGGTCTTAAAATCTGATTAATCAATCTACTAGAATTCTTTAAATGGGATTTTTAAGTGTGTGGATAAAAGGAACCTGTGTATAAAAATGGAATGGTTCTGAAATTTACATGGCCCTTCTTAATGACATGACAATTCAAAAAAATTTCATATTGGATTTTTTTAGGGGAAGCTGGTGGAATAGGTAGGGCTGGCATCTATATCTTTATATCTCTCTATATATTCTTATGTGCTTTGCACATGACAAATTTCTAACAAGTGCTCAATGAATGAAATGAACAAATGATTTAAAATCAGGAAACCTTTGGCCAAAGGCTAAATACTAAACACTGAAGCATTTTTAATCTTTTTTTAAACATGTATTATCAAAATTAGAATGACTACAAGGTTGTCCCTTGAGAAAAAATAGAAAAAAAAACAAAGAAATCTAGGGTATATAATATTGCATACAATGTCATGTGTTTAATCTGTCAGTTGATTTTGCTAAACTATATTTTTTCTTGTTAAATTTTAATTTATACCAACAACAATAAACAACATTTAGATAGGTTTAAGATGTCTGAAAAACTTTACATGTTACCGCATTTGATCCTTCCTGAAAGGAAGTACTATAAAGAAACTGAGTTAAACAGATTTGCACAGGGTCACACAATTATAGGATTAAAGGTATGATTTAATCTCAGGTCTTTCTAACTTTTAATCCAAACTTCTATCCTTTGTACCAACTAGGGGTATATTTAGAAGTTAAGTTAACATGATATAGGGGAAGAGGAAGGCATCACTAAAATTTTTAAAATATAGTAAATTGAATTATTATAATCTTATGAAATTGATTTAAAAATAGGAAATAAATATGAATGGATATATACAGACTATCTTCCCAGAACACCTCAAGCAGATATTTTAGAATTGATTTTATCTAGAATTTTTGTAAATGAAATGAAAGGAGTTTGCAGTGACATTTCCAAATTTGCAGAAGACACAAAGTTCTTAAAGGTTGTGAAAAATCATGGGAATAAAATTTAGGAAACTCTTTTGAGATTGAAAATGGCAAATGAGTTTGTGGCAGCAAGTATTAAATTAATGCATTTGGGACAAAAATAATCCAAACACTACTCATTTTTCAGACAGAAACTAGTCTTGGATATCATTCTAAACTGTTTCATGATAACAATGGAATAATAGGCTGCTTTAGGCTAAAAGAGCTAACAAAGTATTAGACATCAACAAGAAATGGATCATAAATAAAACCCTATCCTATCATTTTACAAAACCATGATCTTTTTTATGTATTCATTCAGTTTTAGAAAAGATACAAAAGAACTGGAGGAAAACTAAAATATCTAAAAGTATAAAGTATGTGTACACAAAGTAAGGTGAAGGAAGAGAAGGATATGAACATTGCAGGAATGTTCTGGAACCAACTCCTACTTACTCCCAAGAACTGATTGTAAATTTTCAGCGAGCTTACTTACACCTCAGAGATTGGCAAATGCTAAAAATCAAGGCTTGGTTTTTGTTTTGTTGATTGTCTAGACTTTAAAAAATGATGAAGAAAATGTTAATAAGGCAGATTAAATTTGAGAGTGATTTACCATACTTTTTCAGAAACATAATTATTAATAATTTGCCAGCATACCACTGATTGAACAAGAATCCATCATATAAGATTCTCCAATCTGGCAAAAGGTAAAACTTAAGGAACCCTTAAACTAGAGTAGTGGATGTTTGAGTAGAGAGAAGGGGATAGCTCCAAGAGAGATAAAGAAAGAGGTAAAGACCCAGGTCTTTCTCATCCCAAGTCTAGCTCTTTCTCCTGTCTCCTTTCCTTACCCACCACACTTTGATATTTGAATCTAGACTTCTTTGACTCCAAGACTGGTTCATTTTTTATTATCATCTTTCAAAAAGGCTAAGAGTTCTTCAACTTTTTTGTACCATGCACTCCTTTAATAGTCTAGTGAAGTTTATGGATCTCTTCTCAGAATAACTTTTTTAAAATACTGAATTTCAATTAAAAGTTAATAAATATAACGAAATAAAACTTTCCCATTCAAGTACATGATCTTCTAAAACCTGTAGACCATAGATCCCAGGTTAAGAATGCCTGCTCTAGAATATTAATATGGAATATAAATAACTGAAAAATTAAATATTTATTTTTCACAATTTCAAGCTTTTCCCTAGAATTTATCCCAATAGGAAAACCCAAAATAATAGTAATGATCATGATAAAAATAAAATCAACTTTTTCCTGACACACCACTTGCAAATATCCCATACTGTTCCTGAAAACTTTGTCAGTAGTCAATTTTCTCAACTTCCAGGAGTCTACTATTCTATTTTTGTTATCTTGGAAAATGAGGTCCTCATGGGCAACTGCAGAGCCTCACCCACTGCAATAATGTATTCCAAACCAGCAAGCAAAAAGTAGGTGCTAAAAGCAGCACATTTTTTCTTTCTTTCTTTCTTTCTCTTTGACCCATTGTTACAGACTTAAAAACAAGCATGTTTTCAAATGGCGCTATGAGCTGCCAATGATGTATCACTGCCAGATCTCATTATTCTTCTCTAAATGTGATAATAATGTGATCTGTTAACATAAAAAAAAGTTTGGCTCCACAAAAGCAGCTGGAAATGGACAACCACAATATGCATAAATCTAACTCCTACCATCAGCTACACACTGCTTGACACATATTGTTAGAAGCACCTCGCATTGACGAGTTCTCTTAAGCAAAATACTTGCATTAGGACTCAGCTGGGGCTGTACATCAGGCAGTTTGGGGAATATTCAATTCTCAGTGGAAGCCAGAATTTATATTCTCTCATCTCTTAGGAAACATTTGCCAGGTCCTGAGAAAACATAGGCAGTTGGTGAGGAAAAAAAAAACAATCATTTCAGGTACTTCAGCAAGTCTCTCAGAATAGTCTTTTACAAAATATTCAGTTTCTCATCATTTATTGATGATATGGAATAGGAAGTTTCTCAATTTTGATCTGAAGCTTAGGGAATAGGGAATAAAAGCACAGAAGCAAAACAGGAATTCTGCCTTAAAGCTTGGACTCAGGAGGAAACAACAATAACAAAAGAAAGCTAGATGTTGAATGGGCACATGAGTATAAAAAAGACAGGAAGCAGCAATTAACCATAGAATCATAGATTTAGAACTAGAACTAGTTTTTAATGTTAGGGTCTAGAAATAGACAGAAAACAATGAAAAATCATCACTTCTCCCCTCAAAAAGCTTACATTCCATTGTAAAGAGGGAGGGAATAACATATCATATGTGTAGAAAAATAATTCTTTAAGAGTATATGGAAAGTTCAAAAATTTGATGAGTCAAACTGTTGATTGAACTGCTATTTAAACTCTGGACCCTTGCTCAATCTCTTGGCTGGGAAATATCATTCATTCAAGATTTCTGTAAATTGTGATTTCAAAATTATTTCTGTTAGAGAAAAATCCAAGATCCTAGATGGATTCTGTCAATTTGGACATTTCTCTTTTTAGGAATAAAAATGAAAAGAGTAGAAAAATCACAAATTAATGAAAATTCTTCCTGGCAAAATAGATAAGTGATATTTAGGTAAGTAGGCAAGTAAGTAGATTGGTTTTATTTGTGTGTGAAGGAATTAATAACAGAATGAATCCAGGATGGTCTCATGGAGGAATTGGCACTTGGGCTGAGTTTTGAAAGACACTAGGGATTCTCTAAGGTAGAAGTGAGAAGGTCTAGGAGGTCTGGAGGATAGCCACTATAAAGATATGGAAATAAATGATGGAACACTGTGTGTATAAGAAAGAGCAAGTAGATTGGTTTGATAGAATCTATAAATTTTCCTTCCATCACACATGAATACAAGGCCCCAAATGACTGGCTAAATCACTGTTCTTATAAACCAGAATCATAGTTGGAGTCATTTAACTCACTTAATGATATAGCTTTCAGAAGTCATATAATTCAACCCCATTCTTTCACAGATAAGGAGCTAATGCCAAAAAGAAATTAAGTGACTTACCCAGAGTCACACAAAAAATAAATGTTAGAGACAGGATATAATCTCAGGACTTCTGATTATAAATCCACTTCTCTTCAAAGGCAACATCTTATACAAGCCACTAAGCTTCACAGAATGCACTCTAAGAAGATCCAATAAGTGGTCATCTGGCCTCTTGAAGAACCTCCAATGAGGGGAAATCCAGTATTAACAGCTTCTCTTTTCTTTCTTACAATCTTGGAACTTCACTATGCTGCAATTTGTGTGGGTGAATCTATATGTGTGTATGGTAACAGAGGATTATTTACTAGAGTTAACTAATATAATTAGTACTGGTTATGGTAACTTATAATAGGAGAACTATAGTTATGTTATTAATAATGTTACCAGAATAACTCAATATGGCTTTACCTAAATGGATATCGCTGTAGACCCCAAAGATGGAGATGCAGTGAGGTTTCAATACATTTCCACTCTGGTCTATTGTTTTCTTCTAGATTTCTGGCAGACTAATAGAAATGTTCCCTGCATGAAAGCACTTAAGTCTAAGTGGCTGCCTCTGCCTAGCTCTAGTTACGAACTTCTTTTTTAGCAATGAGGAACTTTTAAGGGCATGAACTACTTGAGTATATGCCATATCAGTCAATGCCCTCATTCAAAATTTTGTCTTTTCTTCTAGGAAATTCACTGATTTAAACAACAAACATCCAGCTCCTTTTGGCTTATAGTTTCTTCAACTAACAATTAACAAGTCAAAAACTTGTTAAATGTCTTGAATTCAGTGAGTATTTACTAAGCAATTACTATGTGCAAGGCATGGTTTTAGGCACAGGGCATACAAAAACCAAAACCAAAAACCAAAAAAACCAAAACCCTTAAGGAGCCTACATTCTCCCGGCAGGTGGAACATGCATCTAAATGACTTAAACTAGGGAAATGGAGAATTCTAATAAGAGGATTGGACGAGACTTCTTGTAAGAAGTGGCATGAGAACCTACCATTAAAGGGAGTTAAGGATTCTGAGAGGAGGAAGTGAAGAAGAAATGTCCCCTAGGTATGATGGATGACATCTTTCCCAAATCTATTTCTTATGGTATATGCTAAAATATTGTTTTAATCAAGATTAAGAAGGGAGCTCACAAATAATTCATTTTTATATCTTTTCTAGAATTCCCCTTTTCATATATAGGTATTAGTAGAACATCTTCCCTCTTTCCCACCTCCTACCCCACTTCCTCACATTTAAATCTCAGCATCCTTTATTGACTAGACTCTTATAACATTCTGAACTTCTGAAATGGCCTCTTTTCGTCTCAGCAACACCTTCCATTTTAGGACAGAATAGGGATGAGACCTATGATTTCTTCGGTATATTAAATTCCCAGACAAGGAAGTACCCTCTACTAATGCAAGTGAGCATGCTCTTATCTCAGAGTTGCCTAGAGCATTGAGAGTCTATGCCTTGGCCAAGCTCACATAGGCAGCACGTATGGGAGACAGGATTTAAACTTAGGTTCTTATTGTCTTCAAGACCGTTGTGACAGCGGTTGTGATATGACACTTCTCTTTAGAGGAAAGCAAAAGAAAATAAGAGAAAATGCACTCATCAGGTCAAGGGAGAGGAAGTGTTACAGAAGATCTTCCAGATTCAGAAATCTTACTAAAAGGAAAACTTGGGTGAAAAAACATGCTAACTAGCAATACATTAGGAAATTTTTAATAGACTTATCCATTTTTATACAGTACCTGCTCATCATTTTTACATCTTAGCGATGACATGTAAAATGGTCATGAATGTCCCCAAATCATCCTAAGCCCTTCTAAAGGTACAAATAAATAAGAAATAGCACTTATATTGTACTTTTAAGATTTGCAAAGTTTCTTGATTTATTACTTATTTGATCCTCACAACAGCCCTGTGAGTTAGAAAATGCAAGTATGAAGCCCATTTTACAGATGAAGAAAATGAGGCTGGGAAAAATAAAATGAACAGCCTAGAGTCATATAGCTAATAAGTTTCAGATATAGGATTTGAACCCAGGAGATAGATTCTCTGAAAACACAGCTTGAACTGGGCCTTGCAGGATGGAATATAAGCTCCTTAAGAACAGGTAATGTTGAATACTATTGGGCTACAAGAAATGACAAGCAGAATGATTTCAGAAAAACATGGAAAGATTTACATGAACTGATAAAAACAAAGTGGGCAGAACTAGGAGGACATTGTAAATAATAATAGCAATATTGTATGATGAAGAATTTCCTATTCTCACCAATGCAATGATGTAAGACAGTCCTAAAGGACGCAAATGCTATTTGCATCCAGAGAAAGAACCGATGTCTTCGTACAGATGAAAGCATACTATTTTTCTCTCTTTCCCTTTTTTTACTTTTTTTTGTTCAAATCATCTTGCACAAAATGAGTAACATGAAAATATTTTACATGATTATACATGTATAACATATCAGATTGCTTTCTGTCTCAGGGAAGGGGAAGGGAGGAGGATGGAGGGATAAGATTTGGAATTTAAAACTTAAAAAAATAGAGGCAGCTAGGTGGCGCAGTGGATAGAGCACCAGCCTTGAATTCAGGAAGACCCAAGTTCAAATCTGATCTCAGACGCTTAACACTTCCTAGCTGTGTGACCCTGGGCAAGTCACTTAACCCCAGCCTCAGGGGGAAAAAATAAGTAAATTTTAAAAGCTGTTTTTACATGTTATTGAGTAGGAATAATTTCTTTAAAAGGCAATGTTTCATTTTTTAGTCTTTGTATGTCCTAGCACCTAGCCATACACCTGAAATGTGGTAGGCACTTAATGAATGTTGATTCATTGATCCAGATTTATTAGATTCATAGTAGCCTCAGGCTCACTTTCCAAACCAAATTATCAGAGGCCATTGCATATTGTAAGTGCTTAATAAATGCTTTCCCATTCACTAATTCATTCTCACTATTGTGAAATAGAACATACCTTTGTAGAGTTATTAATTAGCCTAATTTCAACATTATTGTGTCTCAGGGAATAAGAAGATCCAAGCAGAAGGAAGAAAGAGGAATGACCAATCAGTGGAGCAGTAAAAACACACAAACATTTATCAAATAAGTTTGCCATCTTATATGGGTGTGGCTCATAGTGCTCCAAAACAATTGCATTAGCAACATCAAAGATCATTGATCAGAGAGCACCATAACATATAATAATAATGGGAAAAGTTTGAAATGTTATGAGAATTTCTAGAATATGACACAGAGACACTGTGAGTCCCTGCTGTTGGAAAAATGGTACCAATAGACTTGTTCAATGTAGGGTTGGCAAAAATCTTTAATTTGTAAAAAGCATAATATCTGTGAAACACAATAAAACAAGGTATACTTGTAAGCATCTGCCAATATTAATCAGAATCCTAGATATGGTTTTTGCTCCTGAGAAGTTCAATGTCTAATTGATTGGTGAGCGAAACAATAATAATAAAAATAATGTATACCTATCATTTTATGGTGTTTTCAGGTTTGTAAATCATTTTACGTTTGCTATCATATTACATCCTATAAGTTAGGTGTTATTGTTATCCTAATTTTACAGATGACGGATTTGAGGTTGATAAATAACTTGCCAGGAATACACATAGCTAGGAAATGTCAAAGGTAGGATTTGAATTCCTGTCTTTCTGATTGCAAGTGCAATGTTCTATACATTATCCCATCTAGCATCCCTTAAAATAAGTAAATTTAACCCATTATTCAAAAGAAAAAATGCAACCACAATCAAGAAATAAGCAAACAAGGGGGTGAAAACAGAGTTTTAGTAGCTTCTCAAATATTAATAAACCAAAATAGGAAAGGAAGTATCCTTGAAAAAAATGGTTCAGGCCTGGAGAGTTAAAGAGAGAGAATTAAAATGGATACTGCCCCACAGTTATGTAATGTTACTACAGTAACTTTCAGGTTGTCTAGTACTAAAAGTACATTACACCTCTCCCAAAAGGCTAGATTATTAAAACAGTCACCTCTGATTACTCTGTGCTCCCAGGGAAGGATGAAAGCTCTGAAAAGTGTCATCATCTTCTTCTTTTTGTAATCCTTGCAAAATTCATATTCTGTTTGCATCCCAACCACTCTACCTCCTCCTCCAAATTCTAACTCCTTAAAAACAACCAGGTACCATGAGTGACAAACAGATATCAGATAAGTATCATAGGTATAGGTAGATAGATAGGTAGATAGATAGGTAGATAGATTAGATAGATAGATAGATAGATAGATAGATAGATAGATAGAAGATAGAAAGTGCTGGGTTTTATAAATCTAAGGAATTGGGGGAAGCACAGAGAGAAAGGCCATGTTTTTTGCATATCCATTGGATGTGTGTTTGCCATAAATTAGGCCTGCTGAGAGAGTAATGCTGAGCCTTCCATATGGCAAATATCAGATTGAGACACACTGAAAGAGAAATGACTTTTTTATTCTTGAATTAATTCTGTTCAGTTTATTTGGAATGTCATCTTATCCAGCAAGCATACAGAAACAACACTGTTAGAAATTCAATGATGCTTCTAAATACAAAAGGAAGCAAGTTAATGAGCAGACTTTCTAAAGATGAAAAGAAGTACATTTTATTATTATTATTATTAGTCTTTGGAACTTTAGTTTAAAGAGTGATTCATGCTTTATAAATATGTGAAAGAGGAGGAAAAGGAAACTATTAAAATCCATTTCCCCAAATCTTTGTAGATACTATTCATATTTTTGCTAAAAATTTCAGTATTTTTACCTTTGACTCATTTTACACAATGCATGTGTGTAGAGATAAGTATGATTCTATTTCCTAGTTATTAGATAATTATCTAGAATGAGGGTTCTTAGTTTAGAATACATGAATTTTTTTTTAAATTACAATACCTTTATTTTAAAACAATTGGTTTCTTTGTAATCCTATGGATTTTTGTTTTATGCATTTAAAAGCATTATTGTAAGAAGAGAAACATAAGTCTATCAGATTTTCCAAGGAATACATGATACAATAAAAGTTAATAACCTTTGGTAAATGTTTAAACACTGGCTGGGAAAGAATATATAACCTATACTGAACATACTTTTTTAATTTTATTTTTTGGAGGCAGTTAGGATTAAATGATTTGCCCAGAGTCACAGAGCTAGTAAGTGTCTGAGGCGGCATTAGAATTCAGGTCCTCCTGATTCTAAGGTTCACTGTGTCACCTAACTGCCTCTAGAACATACTTTTAAGTTGAATCAACATCATTGACATTTTCTTCATCATTTTTAAGTCTAGAAAGACAACAATGCAACAAAAGAATCTCTGATTTGTAATATTTATAAATGCTTACATTGAAGTTTAACAATAAGCTCTCCAGAGCACTGTGGTCTTGAAGAACCATAAGATAAGGACTGGGTACTTCTCAGGTAAAGTCCTCTTCCACCATCAAATAGAATCTCATCACTGCTTCTATAATAGTGCCATGGGTCAAGTGTTGTATATGGAGTTAAGAAAGTCAGGAGTTGGAGTCACCTCCTGGACATATTGTCTCTGAGCTTTACTAGTCATATTACCTTGAGCAGCAGCATTTCTAAAATGGGGATAATGAGATTACAGGATTGTTGTATGGCTCGAAGATGATAAGCATTTCATAATCCTTAAAGTGCTATATCAATGTCAATTATTATTATAAATGGATAATTCAGGTCCTGGGGCAACCATTCCAAAGGCATTCTACTCCAAGAGGAATGAGAAATTACACCACTTGACATTTTCTTCCAGGATCAATTTTCTGCATGTGCTTTCCACTACTCAAGGCTCATTTCTTTTTTTAATCTCCTCTTAAAAGCTAGTATTTATACTGTGCTAACATTTAAGTAGATTGCAAAGTATCTTATGAATATTATATAATTTAATCTTTCCAGCAAACTTGGGAGGTAGGTGCTATGTATTCCATTTAGTATGTTCCAAACTGAGGCAAACAGAGAGAAAGTGATTTTCCCAGCATCATATGGCTAGTTAGTGTCTGTTGTTGGATTTGAATTGAGGTTTTTCTGATTCTAGGTCTAGCGCCTCCATCCCCTGAACCACCTAGCTTCCTTTTGTTTTTCCTCTTTTTTGTTTATTGTGCCTTGCACATTGTGGGTACTTAAATGTCTGCTAAATATAATTGAATTATTTTTCTTGAATCAGATTGTCTTTTCCTGTCATCTCCACTCCCCTGTCCTCCATTTTAAGCCCTGTTCTCTGTGGTTCTGTAATTAAAAGTGTTGATCTGCTACTGCTGTTTAGTCGTTTCAGTCATGTCCAACTCATTGTGACCCCATTTGGCATTTTCTTGGAAAAGATACTACATTGGTTTGCCATTTCCTTCTCCAATTCATTCTTCAAATGAAGAATTGAAGCCAAAAGGATTGAATTACTTACTAAATTACATAGCTAGTTAAATATCCTGCTTCCAGGCCCAACATTCTATTCACTCTGTATCACCTAGCTGCCACTAGCTATTGATCTAATATTAGATTATGACTTAGATTTTTAAAAAAACAGGATTATTTGGAAAGGCCCTTAGGGATCATCCAGGTTAACCCTTTCATTTTACAGAGACAGAAACTGACAGTAAGAAAGATTAAATTATTTGTCCATCACAGTTAGTAAATATTTGATGTAGATATTGAATTATTAAAATGAATTCTACTATTATGACTTAGTATTTCACTTTAGATCCCAATATGGCATTGGGAAAATTACTTCACCTCTCTGGGGCCTAATTTCCCTTCTATAAAATGGCTGCAATGATATGTTACAGCTCTAATTAGATGATAAGATTATCCCCTTCAGCACAATTCTTCGGGCCAAATATTTTCATTGATTTAAAAGGAAGAGATACATTAGATCATGAGCAAATAACAAGAATATCAAGATGTTTCATAAACAAGGAAGAAAGAAGAAAAGTTGTTTTCAGAAAGACTGAGTCATATACAATCATTTGTGATTACAGTTAAATGTTTTCTGATATTAGATGAATTCATGATTTCATCTTCAATATGCTCTCCACTCAACTTCAGCTTGTAAACCTTTAGTTCTCATCCATATCTTTTTTATAAATCCTCCAGAAAAGCCATCCAAAAGAGTGAATGTTATTACAGGCTGTTTTCATATCTTGAAAATATCAATAGGTTCCTCAGACTGTCCCTCCAGGATCACATTCTTACTAAATAACCTACCCATCTCTTTTTTTCTGGTCCTATATATCTTGACACATATTGTTTGTTATTGAGTTAATATCAGTTTTGATGTTACTATGACTGCTAGTAAAGCAGGCAAAAATAAGAGAAAGTATTCATAAATCACCATATTGAATAAAGGGTCCTGAATACCTTACACTTTACAAGTAAGGAAACTTGGGCATAGAGGTTGTAATTTTCCAAAAGTCACTCCAGTAGAAGAACTAGAATCTGGGCCTCCAGATATAAGATACAAGTATTATTTAAGTTCTTTATAATTAAGTAAAGGGTATCTCAGCCATTCTGATTTTCTTGTCTATTTGATAAAATTGGGATCCTTTGGCAAGTGATCTTCCTAAAGCACCTGAATAATGATGTCACTTCTTTCAGTCTGTCTCTGAAATTTCCTTTTATTTATATTTCATAATCTAATACATACATAATTATTCACATATCCTCCATTAGTAAGCTCCTTGGGAGCAGAGGCCATGTCTTTTTTAATTTATTTGTCTCCTTACGTAGTCCAATGTCTGGCAGATAGCAAGTTCTTTCGCCGTTGTTCAATCATCTCAGTCATGTCCAACTCTTTGTGAGCTCATTTGGGGCACAGTATAAATGCTAACTTTTAAGAGGAGATTTAAAAAAGCAAGATCATACAGATCATACAGAGCCTGATGTTGAATTTAAACTTAAATCTTCCCGACTGCAAGCCCAATGCTTTTTCCACCAAAACACTTAGCTGTCCTTACTTAAGTAAATCCTTAATAAGTCCTTTTTTGGTTTATTGACCTACTTCCTAAGAGTTTAATCACATAAAAGATCTCTTTGGTTTCTCAATAACAAATCCTTTGGGGTAATTTCAGGGAAATGCAAACCAGGAAGAAAGGCATTCTGCTTAGGTGGGAGAGCCTCGAACCCCACATAGATCTCCTGAGTATCTACTTCTAAGCATAAGAGATGGAATCAGCATAGCATCCGGATGCTCTTTTGCCTGCCTATTAAAGGCATGAGGGGATCATAGACTTCTGCTGTTCTAACATATGGTCAGTGCTCAATCAATACATAAGACTTACCTGAGACTCAGAGTTTAATTGAACAGCACTGGCTCAGGTGGCTGGGTTCCAGCTGTCTGACACAGCCACTGGAGAGCAGCCAGAGCTTCTTGAATTTGCATAAAATAGCATCTGATGAGAATAAGGTCGGTGAGAAGTCCAGCCACACAGGTGTTATTAGATAAGGGTGATCACTACCTTAGAGCAGGGGTTCTTAATCTGAGGCCCTCAACTCTCCAAGGGCTGTATGGAAGAATTTTTTTTATTTTGATTTCAATATAATTGGTTCCCTTTGTAACCTGATATATTGTATTTAATGTGTTAAGAAATGTTATTTTAAGTAAGGGTCCATAAATTTAGGGTCCTTGCCCAAGGAGTGCAAGACATACAAACAGTTAAAGAATTCCACGACTAAATGATGCTATGTTTCCTGCTGTCTGTTAACTCACCTAAAAAGGACTTCAAACCTTTATTACTACCACAAAGAGGAGTTTCAGAAAATGGCAGGAAATAATACAGCCTTGGGAGCTAGAAACATACAGAGAATTTTTTTCCCTCTGGCTACATCAGTGACATTTAATAAACTATTTACTGGGCTTTAAAAGGCCTCAGAAGGGTTTGAAAAGCATGCCTGTCTCTAGAGTGAGGCAATCACTCAACCTGTTTTAGATTGTGACACAGCCTGCCTGGGGAGCTCTCAGGCAACCTCTGTGGCCTGCTCCATGACAGATGTCCACTCCATAAAATCATGTGACAGTTTTCTAAGTCTGTGTTATGCTATTTCTAACACAAGGAAGAAAGGGGGGAAGGAAAGAAGGGAGGAAAGAAGGGAAGGGGAGAGGGAAGGGAGGAAAGAAGGGAAGGGGAGAGGGAAGGAAGGAAAGAAGGGAAGGGGGGAAGCAAGGAAGAAAGGAAGGAAGGGGAAAGGAAGGAAGGGATGGAGGGAGAAAGGGTAGAAGGGAGGAAGAAAGGGGGAAGAGGGGAAGGAAGGGGAAAGGAAGGAAGGGAGGAAGGGAGGAAGGGTAGAAGGGAGGAAGAAAGGGGGAAGAGGGGAAGGAAGGGGAAAAGAAGGAAGGAAGGGAGGGAGGAAGGGGAGAAAGAAGAAAGGAGGGGGGAAGGGGGAAGGAGGAAGGGGGAAGAAAGAAAGGAGGAGGAAGCAAGAAAGGAAGGGGGAGGAAGAAAGGAAGGAGGGAAGGAAGAAAGGAAGGAAGGAGGAAGGAAGAAAGGAAGGAAGGGGGAAGGAAGAAAGGAAGGAAGGGGGAAGGAAGAAAGGAAGGAAGGAGGAAGGAAGAAAGGAAGGAAGGGGGAAGGAAGAAAGGAAGGAAAGGGGAAGGAAGAAAGGAAGAAAGGGGGAAGGAAGAAAGGAAGGAAGGGGGAAGGAAGAAAGGGGGAAGGAAGGGGGGAGAAAGGAAGAAAGGAAAGAAGGAAGGAAGGGGGAAGGAAAGAGAAGGAAGGAAGGAAGGGGGAAGGAAAGAGAAGGAAGGAAGGAGAGAAGGAAGAAAGGGAGAAAAAAAGGAGGGGGGAAGGAAGGAAGAAGGAGAGAAGGAAGAAAGGGGGGAAGGAGAGGAAGGGAGAGGAGGAGGAAGGGAGGGGGGAGGAAGGGAGGGAGGTAAGAATTGAATTAGATGAAAAGGAAGTCATTGGTGAATGGAGTATGCCATTTGGGGCAGTGGAATAGTGAATAGAGCTCTAGATTTAGGCTATATACATAAGAAATTACGTAGAGGACACAAGATGGGGGCAAGGGTATAGGATGTGTTATTTTTTTTTTTTTCTTCTGTGATCCCAGGGAAGGAGGAGAGGGTAAGAACTTTCCAAGTCCTGTTGATTCTATATCTGAAATGATTCTTGAATGTTTACCTTCGTTTCTATTGCCTCTGCTTTTACTTAATCCTTCTTCACCTATATATATGCTGGACTATTGAAATATCTTCTTACCTAACTAGTCTTCCTACTTACAGTATCTGCATGCCAACCTCCAATTCACTTGCTACCCTATTGTCAGATTAATTTTTCTAAAATTACAGTTCTTATGTCACTCCCTTTCTCAAAAAATATTGGTTTCTTATCTACCAAATTAAGTCCAGATTTCTTAGTATTCAAGAATCTCTAGATACCAATCCCAATTTACATTTCCAATTTCAAATTCTACTTCTCCCATATACGTCTTCTATACTCCACAAACTGGACTCAACATGCCATACACCTTCTAATTGCTGAGCCTTTAATCCATGCTATATTCCTGGCGTCATCCTAGCCATTTTTTCTTAATTTTTTTTCCATTTAAAATTTTTATGTTAGCGAAACAAACTGAACCAGGAAAACATTGTACACAGCAATAGCAAGATTATATGATGATCAACTATGACAGACTTGGTTCTTCTCAGTGGTGACCCAAGGTAATACCATTCACATCCAGAGAGAGAACTATGAAAACTGAATATAAATCAATACATGCTATGCTCACTTTTTTCTTTTTCTTTATTTTTCTTTTTTATCATTCATGAATTTTTTTTGTTTCGATTTTTCTCTCACAAAATGATTCATAAAGGAATATGTAAAAAAACAAATGTATAGGTATAGCCAAAAAAGTTGTTTTTACATATAACTGAAGAAAACAAAATTTTTTTAAATTTATATTAAGTATTTTCTAATTACATTTTAAAGCTTTTTTGATATTCATGTTTAAAAATTTTGAGTTTCAAATTCTCTCTCTCCTGCTCCTCCCCAACCCCTCAGGAAAGCACCAATATATCAACCTATTTTATTTTATTAAATATTTCCCAATTATATTTCCTAATCACTTTTTCAATACTCATCTTAAATGCCAACACCTTAACAAAGGTTTCCTTGAAGCATAACAGGCAGCTAACAGTTTTTAAGGTTTACAAAGATCTTTTTCATAACAATTATTCATAGAAGGAAATGCAATTATTGTTTCCTTCACACTTGCAAGAATTCTGAAGCTCTGGTCCCACAACTAAGAAGTGTGCAGGAACTTACATCCAAATGTAGTAACTCTAAGCCAAGTATATTTTCCACTAAATGCAAAGAACAATAGAAAACAGGATTTACATGGTGGCAAGACAAATCCTTTCAGTCAGTTTGGCAAGGAGCAGTGGTTTGGGGATTAGTAATAAATCAAGAATCAGTCAATTCAGTAAAACAATCAAAAAGTCCACTAAGTACCATTTTATGTAAGCAAAACTACTGTTTGGCAGCATATTTCATTTTTCAACCAATGGTTGGGGTAACTGAATTTCTGTAACCAAAATCAACTGTATTCTTATTTTGCAGGTTTATCAATTGTGTCACAAGCTATAATAAAAGTATCTATTTCACTTTGTCCAGTGCTTCCCCCCCTTCATTTAGATCTCAGAAAATAGAAGTTTACTAACATTATGACTTATGCAGATTTACAAAGGTTTTAAGTGCCTGGAAAAAAAGCAAATTAATACTTTTGTTCTTCAAACTGATTTTCTTTTTAAAACCTAGAATTCTACTATGATCCATAATGATAGATAATGGATCTTTTTTTGTACACAGAGGTCAACTATGCTATACTTCATTGAGACCTAAGATTTCAACACTCCCTTATTTTGAAGACTGTGAATCATATTCTATGAAGTCAAGCAATTGTCAAGTAGGAAATAGTAGTAGTTTTGTTTTCAACATTCAAAGCTGTGTCTAAGAGATAATGATCTGAGTTCCATGTTATTCTGGGAAACAGGTGGTTTATAGGTACTATTCCAGCTAAAATCCTAATTCTGCAGGAAGTCTTTCCTCTGTTGATTATTTCCAATTTATTCATATTTCTTTTCTGCACATGGTTTTTGCATATTGTCCCTCACATTAGACTGCTCTCTTTGAGGGCAGCCTTTTGCTTTTCTTTTTCAGGTGATTATCATAGTGTCTAGAACATAGTGGGCATATAATGCTTATTAACTGACTGAAATTGATGTTTTTACTTAAAGACCAACCTTGCATTTTAAAAATGGTGGTAGAATAAGAGTTGTAAGGCAGGGTAGCACCTGGTATAATTTGCCCGCCTAATCCCCTGGGGAAAACTCTGGGAATATTCTCTCACAACTGATTTATATAATTCTTAAATAAGACTATACCAGGAAAGAGTTTGAAGAATCATAAATTCAGAGATAGCCTAGATGACCACTAAAGTTCTTAACACCATTTTTCAGATGGAGAAATTGAGGTTCAGAGTGGTCTAAGATTCAGTTTATCACTGTAACCATATTCTGTAACAATAGAAAATGTTCTCTTTATGGTTGTTTTTTTTTTACATGTAAAACCAATTTTTAACATTCATATTTTGCATAAAATTTTGAGTTCCAGATTTTCTTCCTGCCTTCTTCTCCCATTCCCTCCCTAAAATAGTAAGCAATTTGATACAGGTTATACATATACAATCATGTAACATATATTAGAAAACATTTTTAAAATAAATAACATTAAAGCAGACAGAACAATATTTCAAAGTCTGTCATTTATGCATCAATTCTCGTGTGAACAATTCTCTCTAGAAACAATCCACTGACCTGGATGAGGTGAGGTAATGTTTGTGTGGGTTAGTGCAATAAAATACCATATGAAGCATCTAGATGGAATAGAGCACTGGACCTAGAGACAAATCCAGTCTCAGGTACATCAGTTATGTGATGTTGGGGAAATCACACAACCTGAGCCAATTTCTTCATCTGTAAAAGGGATCTTAATAACACCTATCTCTCAGAACTGTTACAAGAATCAAATGAGATAATTTTTGTAACGTGCTTAGCACAGTGCCTATCATATAATAGGAGCTTAATAATGTTTTTTTCCTCCCCGCCCCAAATGTCAGGGACCCTGGTCTTAGGAAATTTATAATCCCTCTCACGTGAGCAGGTCTTAAATGAACAGGGAATTGTTTGTTCACCTGAATTACTACAGGATTGAACTGATCATTCAGGAATCAACCCACCCTCCTGTATTGAAGATTACTCATGTGTGCTACATGATTGTGTACAGAGACTCAACTAGCTTTGGAAACAAACACAGTATAATGTGTGGACAAATTGCAAGATATATTTTTATGCGGAACATTTTTCAAAATAATACCTCCTGCTGTCAGTGCCTGTGCCCCATGAATAGCTGAGCTAAAGCTGTGATAACAGCAAGAAGAGGAAGCACAAATGATAAATTAGTCAAATTTAGAGGAGCCATTTCTGTACTGCTCAGATTTAAGTATTAGACACACATGTGCACTTACCACATTTTACACTTGTATGAGATTGTTATGACAATGATTTTGTGCTTAGGGGAAAAAAAACCTTGAAAGCTATTAGCCAAGAGAGGCAGTGTGATATAATGGGAAAGATTTTTAAGAAGCCAGACACTTGGGTCTTTTAATCCCAAATCTATTCTTTATTAGTTGTATGACCTTGAACCAATCACTACCTCTCTCTAAAAGGGCCTTGGTTTCCTCATCTGAAAATGGAGATGAATGAATACTTATGGTGAGCTTATAATTATATCGCGATTTAGTGTTTGCATTTAACTTTACATCATTTACTTCACTTGTTACTCTTAATCTTTAGATAGATACTTCAAGAATTATTATACCCATTTTGGAGATAAAGAAAATGAGTTACTGAGAATTTTTCAAAGTCACAGAGCTAGACAAAGCTGGAACTCAAATTCAAACTTTTAAAACTCAGGTAGTTGCTAATTCCTCTGTATCATAGTGACATTGCCTCATGTTGAAGGATTTTCTTATTTAAAAATTCTATAATTCTGGATCTGTCTTTCTTTTTTAATCCAAAAATATTTATAGACATAAAGGTACCTACTACCTACTACTTAAAAGTATGATCCTTTCAAAGCCCTATTCCCACCCACATCATAGACAGAATTGCTTTTGCCTCTGTGTAGGACTTTGCTCCTAATGAGAATTTGTTAGGAAACACAAGGATTTTAACTATATCCTATTATATTTAAAATAGACTTTGAGGCAGAAAAAAAATGGAGCACAGATGCAAAAACAATACAATTTCATTAAGCAGACAATTAAAAGGAATACAAAAACATACAGAAACATCTCATGTCTTAAGAATGAGCTTTCTACAATGTGAACATTTTACAACTGTGCAGACCGTACAAGTCTCATAATATGAGTAATTATATTTTAAAACATATGGCATCAAAAACACTGTATGATCATTTGAGACCCAATTTTGCTTAATAAATAACATTATCTCTAAATTCTATGAAAGGAAGGAGGCTTTTATTAAGTCCTCACTATGTGCAAAACCCCATGCTAAGCACTTCACAAATATGATTTCATTTGATCCTCACTGTAACTCTAGAAGGTAAGTATTTTTATTAGCTCCATTTTGTATTTGAAGAAATTGAGGAAGACAAAAGATAAGTGATTTTCCAGGTAGAGGTTATGTGATTTTCCCAAGGAAACACAACTAGTAAATGTCTGAATCTGGATTCAAACAATGAAATCAAAATTTTATTATATTGCCTCTACTCTCAAAATATGCTTCATCCATTTTCCTCCTCTCTTACATTTCCATTCCCCACTTCTTACTGTTTTTTCCAATTTGATGAATATTTATTTATTTTTTAAAAAGATCAATAAAAATATATTTTTTTAATTTTATAACTACAAATTTTTTGACAGTATATATGCATGAGTAATTTTTATAGCATTATCCCTTGTATTCATTTTTCCAAATTTTCCCCTCCCTCCCTCTACTCCCTCCCCTAGATGACAGGCAATCCCATACATTTTACACATGTTACAGTATAACCTAGATACAATATATGTATGTAAATCCAATTTTCTTGTTGCACGTTAAGTATTAGATTCCGAAGGTATAAGTAACCTGGGTAGATAGACAGTAGTGCTAACAATTTACATTCATTTCCCAGTGTTCCTTCTCTGTCCATCATTGATCAACTGGAAGTGAGTTGGATCTTCTTTATGTTGAAGATTTCCACTTCCATCAGAATACATCCTCATACAGCATTGTTGTTTGAAGTGTATAGTGATCTTCTGGTTCTGTTCATTTCACTCAGCATCAGTTGATGTAAGTCTCTCCAAACCTTTCTGAATTCCTCCTGCTGGTCATTTCTTACAGAGCAATAATATTCCATAACATTCATATACCACAATTTACCCAACCATTCTCCAATTGATGGACATCCAATCATCTTCCAGTTTCTAGCCACTACGAAAAGAGCTGCCACAAACATTTTGGCACACACAGGTCTCTTTCCCCTCTTTAGTATTTCCTTGGGATATAAGCCCAGTAGTAGCACTGCTGGATCAAAGGGTATGCACAGTTTGATAACATTTTGGGCATAGTTCCAGATTGCTGTCCAGAATAGTTGGATTCTTTCACAACTCCACCAACAATGTATCAGTGTCCCAGTTCTCCCACATCCCCTCCAACATTCATCATTATTTGTTCCTGTCATCTTAGCCAATCTGACAGGTGTGTAGTGGTATCTCAGAGTTGTCTTAATTTGCATTTCTCTGATCAGTAGTGATTTGGAACACTCTTTCATATGAGTGGATATAATTTCAATTTCATCATCTGAGAATTGTCTGTTCATATCCTTTGACCATTTATCAATTGGAGAATGATTTGATTTCTTATAAATTAGGGTTAGTTCTCTATATATTTTGGAAATGAGACCTTTATCAGAATCTTTAACCATAAAAATATTTTCCCAATTTGTTACTTCCCTTCTAATCTTGTTTGCATTAGTATTGTTTGTACAGAAACTTTTTATTCTTACTGACTTTCAACTGAACTATTACAATAAAATCCTAATTAATCTCCCTATTTTGGGGTTCTTTCTGATCCATCCTATAGAAATATATATTAAGCTTAAAAAGCTTAAATTGTATCTCCATTATCTATGAAATAATATCTCAAATCTTAGCTCTTCATAATTTGACTTCAGTCTTCTAAGATTTATCTCATAAGATGCCTTTTCAAGGACTCTAGCCAAATTGTTCGGGAAGCATAGTCTGAATCTATTTGCCTTCTTTCCCATGCTGAAATTGTTCCTGAGTGCTCTTCCCATCTCCTTCCTTCTTGTTGAAATAGTACTATAATGTTCTGCTCAAGCATCACCTCCATGAAGTGATTCCTAATCTTACCTCTGAGAAATCCTCTCTCCTTCACCGAGTGCCTAGTCATACTGCTCATCAATTAATTAATCTGAAGACCATCTTTTATTTTCTATCTTATCAAAGAAGAGAAATTTATGTCTAAGTAAAATCAGGTAGAAACAATCATCAAGAACTCACTTGGAAGGAAAAGGATACCTCAAGGAAGGCAATTTGTATATTTGATATTTGTATATAAGTACTATTTCCCCCTAAAGAGCAATAAACTTCCTCAATCCAAGGGAAAAAGTCTTGTATCAAGATGTATAATCTTATACTTGTGTACACAATGTAGCACTACAGAAGGATATATACCTTTCTTGATAGCAGGATTTTAAAATTCTATTTTCATATTCCCAGAACCTACCACAGTATCTTGCATACTATAGGCACTTAATAAATATGCAGTACTATGAAATGAGAAGTGGCTCAAAGTGAAAGAAGTCATATCTGATTATTCAAGTTATTCAAGTTATCTCTGCAAGTCACAATCTCTATGGGCCTCAGTTTCTTTATCTAAAATAAGGGTATTGGAATAAATTGTCTATGAGATTCTTTCTAGCTCTAAAATTATAACCATATAATGCCATGATTGATTGAACCAATGAAAATATTCATTAAATTTTTAATATGTACTAAGTACTAGGGATAGACATATGGGTGCCACTGTAGATGGATTGCCTGACCTTTGAAGTCAAGAAGACTCATCTTCCTTTGAGCCAGGAAGACTCATCTTCTTAAATCAAATCTGGCCTCAGACACCTACTAGCTGAGTAACCTTTGGCAAATCACTTAACCCTGTCTGCCTCCATTTTTTTGTGTCTGTAAAATGAGCTAGAGAAGGAAATGGCAAACCACTCCAGTATTCTTACCAAGATAACCCCAAATGGGAGGGAGGTGAGTTCCCAAAGAGTCAGACAAAACTGAAAACAATACCAACAATAACAAGCAATAGGGATATAAATATATCAAAAACAGTCAGTGCTTGCCCTCAAGGAGCTTATTTCGTAATGGGGGAGAAAAAAAAATATATATATATAAATATGTTAGGTGGCTAGAGAAGGGAGCTAATGTGAGTAGAACAATAGACACATTTGTTTTCCAAAGGCAGTATAGTTTTGACAATAATTCTTAAAACAAAAGGCACAAAGTAAGGAGCAATGGAAGATGCAGGAACCAAAGGAGGGATAAAGATAAGGAGACCCCTATATCAGAGGTCAGAGAGCAGGAATGAGCTAAGTGTTAAATAACTGTCAACACTCATGAAGTTTTGTTACATCCCTTGTCTAACACAATGCTTTGTTTACCTCAGATGGTTAATAAATGCTTAGCTAAGGAATAACTGAATGACTTACTAAATTTAAATCAAAATGCCAGTGACCCTACCACCCAGTAGCCACTGCCAAATTAATTTCAAAAAAAATGATTGGTAAGTCATTTCAAATGAACAACCTATTCAAATTCCTACCAGGATTTTTTTTTTATAACTATAGAGATGGAAAGACCACCACAAGAAGCTTTTTTCTTTCTTTCTTCAAAGAGTCATGTTTAGCTAATTTTTATAAAAGCATTCAAAATTTGACTTAGAACTCAATAAAAAGACAAACAGTATATTCTTTCTGTCGCTCATCAATGTTTTAACCCCTTTCATTGCTTTATCTTTGATTGCAATATCTCATTTTTATAAGGTAACAACTTAGCCATAAGGATACCTCTGAATTCTCAAAGCTAAAGCATTAATATATTAAACTCTATGGGGTAAATTCACCCACAGGCAAATTGCATACATTGCCATTTTCGATTCTTAATTGAAGCTGATTGATTTACGTACTACACGTTTTCAACACAACAAAATGATGTATTTAATGTTTTATTTTTAAACACAATTAAAAAATAATATATAAATATATACATACTGCAAATGTAATACAGATAACAAATTCATTTAAGCCCATTTATGCACATTAGTAACACACCATGTGGCAGAAAGACTAGGACTACAAGAAGACCCCTTGGCGATTTATTTTATATTAAATCCCTAATGGCCTCTTCTTATCTTTGCAAAAATATGCACAAAAGTCCAGACTATGAAGCCATTGAAATGAATGGTTATTTATTTGCTAAACGAGAACCCTATGTTTAATGTTCCTTAGACATAAGGTAGTCTGGAAAAGTCGCATTCCTACAGCTCCATACATCATTTATTTTACATACCCTAACTTCTCACAACAGGCATCAGAAAAATGTCTCTCAACAGCATTGGAAGTTGCTGAGAATTTTGTTTCTGATTCCAGTGCTAGAAGATTAAATGTTAACATGTTTGCTTGATTCTTTTGCAACAAAAACAAATCCATGAACCAAGTTGGTTCATTTCAAAGTAAGTCCATTAAAGAGGATCAAGAGTAATTCGTAAAAACAAAAGACAAGTGACAAAAGTTTGTTCAGCTTTCAAATCAGTCACACTCAACCTTAATTAAATAGCAATATAGAAACTTGAATTCTAAATGTCCTTTGAAAAAATGTGCCTATAGCTGGAAATTAGAGTGTATTTTTGAACTTTTTGAAAATAAAAAGCTAATAATCTTTTATTCTTTGACTAAAGTCTATACAAAAACACCAAAATGAGGGATAATTTGTGCTACTTATACTGATTGATATTTTAATATTCATGATGATATCTACACACATCCTTAATAAATTTGTATGATAGTTTAACCTCACTTAATTTCAAGTTCACATAACCAAGGTTATCCTTGTGGGATTCAGCGGCCAGAGCCCTCATGGGGGAAGAAGGTATCAGAGCCCCTAGTAAATCACGCTAAGTGATTCTTCCCTCATCCTTTTCTCTCTGAGAACATTTTTACTCAAGTGAGATGGGATAAAAATGATCATCAGGATTTGGAGAAGGAAAGATAGTTACAAAAGAAGAGCCTTGGAGGTTGAGAGCAATATGGAAGATATAACAGGTAATCTCATATACCTTGCCTTAGTGATGGTAGCAAGTTTATGGGCTGATCCTATGTATTTAAGCCTCTTGTCTCTTAGCGTCATATGTAAAAACCCAATGCAATTAATGGATTTTTTTTTAAAAGCCTTGGAGTCAGGAAAACTTGGACTAAAAATTCCACTTCTGGCACATACCATCTGTGTGACAACAGGAAAATCACTTAATCTTAATGTTCCAGGCAAATGAGCTATACATTGTAGAACAGTTGCATGTTTGTGGTATATGGGTGTGTATGTGTTTAGTTTCTTCATATGGAGTTCATCCATACCAGTGAAATCATAAATTTAGTTAAAATTTTTTTTTCTTGAAACCACAACCTTCTCTTCCATTGGCTTTCTCCCTAAATTACTGGCAGAGGGTTTACCATGAGGAAATCCTGCATGTAAGTCATCTTGTTTTAAAGAAATCTGGACTTTATATTGTTGGCACAATTTACTGTTCTAAGTAGCTTATTTAAAATGAAAAAGATCCCCAAAGGCATGAGCTGGGATTTTGTACAAGGCACCTAGAGCAGGTGCTACACATGCCACAGGCAGTTAGTCTACCAAAAAAAAAACTGGCTAAGAATAATTTCAATATTATTTTAATAACAATAATTATTTTAATAATTTACTTATTACAAAGCATCAGATTCTCCTTTGTTAGTGACTAACCTTGGGATCTTTGAGAAGTTATCTAGAGCATTTTAATGAGCTGAGTTCAGTTGAACTAGATCCCTTGATTTACCATGTTTTGTAGGGGTCAGAGATAAAGGCAGGACCTAATGGATTTTCCATTTATTCTTGGGATAAGGGGTAATGTAGAATTGCTAAGGATAACTTTATCATGTCTCATGGTTCCGTTATCATCTCTACTCATATTATTCATGTAGATATAGTTTCTATCCTGAACTTCAGTCCTACATCACCAACTACCTAATGGACATTTCAAATAGAATATCCTAGAGACATTGGAAGTTCAGTATATCAGAAATTAAATTCATTACCTTCCTTCTCTCTTTTATATCTCCATTCCCCTACCCTAATTATATCTCTACCAAAATTTCTATTTTTGTCTAAGGTACCACTATTCTTCCAGTTTTTCAGGTTTATAAAATCAGCATTATCATCAATCATTCATTCTCCTTCCCCTAAAACACTCAAATCAATTGCCCATCTTACTATTTCTGCCTTTACACTATCTCTTGCCTTCATTCATTCTTCTCTACTAATGTAGCCATCAATTTAGTTCAATCCCTCATCATTTCTTGCATAGTCAGTTACAAAAGCTTCCTAATTGGTTTCCTTCCTCAAATCTTTCTTCAATTCAATCCATCTTCTACCCAATCACTAAAATAATTTCTTGTGCCTCCACTAACAATATCAAGAGTTCCTTCTTGCCTCTAGAATAAAATAAAGACCCTATTTCCAGTTCTGACCTCAGGTTTGCCTATCTAAACCTTAAACCATAGCATTTGAAGGTAGCTGAACAAAATACAGACATGTCAGGTGAATGTCTGTTTGGTTTTTTAACATTTGGGCCCTCCTCACTTTTCCCATTTCCTCCTAAGTTTCTCCCCTCCCTGGAGGCTGCATAGTAAGAGCCGGTTTTGAGTTGATAAACATGATGACAATAAACAGTGTGAAGATTACAACTCCTCATTATCCACCATCTCTCTGGTTTAAGGGCACAAAGGAACGTAGCTTAAGCATGTAGTCAACTGGGAAAGATACAGTAATCTTTCATGCTGAAGTCATGAGGAATATGTGGCTTAGATTTCATGTGTACTTGTAGTTAACTGATCCAAGAGGAGTAATATTTTAAGATTTAAGAAGTCTTCACAGTGGGGCATAGTAGAAGACACATGGGATTTGGAGACAAAGGACCTGGGTTTGAAACCTGACTCAATTATGATCTTAGATATTAGATCATAAGGAATTCATTCTATCCTAACCTATAAAATAAAGAGATTGGATAAAGTTCTTTAAAAAAAAAAGTACTTTATTTTTCCAAACATATGCAAAGATAGTTTTCAACAATCACCTTTGCAGAACTTTGTGTTCCAAATTTTCTCCCTCCCCACTTCCTTAGACAGCAAGCAATCCAATATAGGTTAAGCATGTGCAATTGTTATTACTATGTAAAGGGAAAATATCCATGTGCAGAAAGATTTTGAGCTTCCTTTTCTATAAGTGATTAGTCTTTTTTATTTTTTTTAAGAATTAAAAAGTTTTCAGGGCAGCTAGGCGGCGCAGTGGATAGAGCACCAGCCTTGAATTCAGGAGGACCAGAGTTCAAATCTGAACTCAGACTCTTAACACTTCCTAGCTGTGTGACCCTGGGCAAGTCACTTAACCCCAGCGGGGGGGGGGGGGGGATGGGAGGAAAGTTTTCTTCTCTTAAGAGAAGCACAAGCTTTTTAAAAAACATACAGATTCTGCAAGATAGTATCTAACAAAAATACTGTACACTCAATCAATACTTATAAATGAATGAGGCCAATATAATACTCCAAATCCAGTTTCATTAATTTCCCAGTGAAAAATTTCTCTCTACATCATTATATACTTCAACAACAATACTATATGATGATCAATTCTGATAGATGTGGCCCTCTTCAACAATGAGATGAACCAAATCAGTTCCAATAGAGCAGTAATGAACTGAACCAGCTACACCCAGCAAAAGAACTCTGGGAGATGAGTGTGAACCACTACATAGAATTCCCAATCCCTCTAAATTTTGTCCACCTGCATTTTGGATTTCCTTCACAGGCTAACTGTACACTATTTCAAAGTCCGATTCTTTTTGTACAGCAAAACAACTCTTTGGACATGTATACATATATGGTATTTAACTTATACTCTAACATATTTAACATGTATTGGTCAACCTGCCATCTTGGGGGGGGGAAGGAAGGGAAAAATTGGAAAAAAAAGGTTTTGGCAATTGTCAGCGTTGTAAAATTACCCACGCAAATATCTGGTAAATAAAAACTATTATTATTTTAAAAAAAAGAAAGAAAGAAAAATTTCTCTCTACTAAAATATTCTTAGACCATTTTATTTGGCTCTCACTTTTGCCCCCACCCCTCCTTATGTTATATTTATTATTATTAGGTTAGGTTTATTTCTGAACATGCCAGGACTGAGAGTATCAGAGTGTAAGCTTCTTGAGGCATTCTCATTTATTTTAAACTTCTGTTTACTTAATTAACCCCATCATAACACCCGGCATACAAGTGGCATTTAATAAAAGTTTACTGAATGAATGCAATGAATTTGGACTCAAGTGAGTATGCTGAAGCAAGATTAGCTAAACAATCTCAATTAAGAATCCAATTTTGTTTCAATCTTGCCACCACTAGTCTGCATCAGTGACATATCAATCCCTCAACATCTCTGAAAGAGCCCATGGTGTAGCTTCTTCCAAACATGGCTGTTTTTTGTTTATTTAGGTTTTTTTTTTTTAGCCCAAAAGAATAAAGTCTATTCTGTAAAACAGACCCCTACACACATACACACACACACACACACACACACACACACACACACACACACACACAATTCCTCCTCCCCTAAATTGGACCTAGCTATTCAAATTCATTATTTCCTCTATTTGACTAGGAAAACTACTCACTACTGCTTCATAAAGCCCTCCCAACAGGGCAGGTGTAGCTTGTGAGTGAGGGAGCACCTCTGGAATGAAAGGAGTGCCTTCTTATCCGACCCTTCTTTCACAGAGAGGCTTCTTTTGTCACAAAGAAAGGCGACCAGTTCTCCCCACTATTTCACAGCTTGGGCTCTCTGACAAGTTGTTACAATGTAGTAATTAACCATTAAAATATTGCACATGACTCACAGGAATGCTGCCAGACAAACTAAATTAAACCAGGGTCAGGTCCCCAAATCAAACAAAGGAGAGGGAAGGTAAGCGACAGCTGCTATTAAAAGTAACGCCAGGCAGCGGATAACGGTCTGCGCACATCCCTGAAAAAGTAATTAGCCCAATCCTTCCAGAAATTAAACCATCAAAATGACATTACACTACGCTTTTTAAAAATTATTTACAGAGTGCTTAGAGCAGTCATGCTAGCAGAGGATTCTGGCCCGAGGGCTTCCCTTCACAGACAGAAAGGATGAGGAACAGAATGAGAGACTGTTAGAAAGAAAGTTCAAATTGTCACAGCCGTACTCTGGAAAGAGCCGAGTGCTACGTTCGCTCTCCAGTGCGGAACTTGAGAGAGAATTACCACAATAAGTTAGCTTCCCATTCTGTGCCCTCTTGGGGGATGATGGAAATTAGAGGTGGAAATTTAGCCCTTCACCTTCCAAGAGCCAACATTTGCGGAAGGATCACAATAAGAGAGGCGTTGGATTAAACGGGGAGCCGAGTTCGTTACCTCTCTTAAAGGGGCTGGGGCGGGAGCTTATAAACTTCGTTCTCTTTCCTCAGGGACAGAAAGCTTGTTAATATACCCACTGGTAACAAGGGACTTTGAGAAGAAGGCAATGGATTTAGTATTTTCAAGATCCAAAAATGTATGCTTTTCCTTACCACAAGCTGCAGCAAAATAAATAAGATCCAATAACTTTAAAAAATAAATTTCAAAAATGTCTTTCCAATATATTGGGGGAGGGGAGAGGAGTGAACACCTCCCCCAAAAAAGTTATTTTGAATTTATAGGGCGAGATTATAGGAATTTTAAATACATTTTGTCATAGATCCCTCTGGCAGTCTGGTAAAGCCCATGAATCTCCTCAGAATAATGTTTTTAAATTCATAAAATAATTTAGGATTACAAAGGAAACCAATTATAATGAAGTACAATTACCCAAGTTTTTTTTTTTTAACAGGTTTTTGGACTCCAAATTAAGAACCTGTGGGCTAGAAGTAGCCACATTAAAATCAACCAAACAATCAAAATTTATTAAGGACTGTGTTTGATACATAGTAAGCATTTTATAAATACTTATTGACTAACTTACAATCCTGCTATGTGCCAAAAATGGTGTTAGACACTGGGATCATGAAGACAGAAGTGAGTCCTTGCTCTCAAGGAAATTATATTCTATTGAGAATTATAATATGTGATTATATGTTCATATATATTATATTTATTAGTCTATATTAGATATATGCAAAGTAAATACAAGGTGAAAGAGAAATGGGAAGGCACTAATGGGGAAGAAGTATAATGGAGGAGGGTAGGTAATAGATGGAATTATTCAGTTGCTATATAAGGTATACTTAATTTTTTAATATAGAAAACATTTTGAGGAGTCACTTTTTAAATGAAATTATAAATTATGAAGCTATAAACAAATAAGGAAATATTATAATGTTCAGCTGGATGAACAGCCAGGACTAATTGCTTGGGTCAGATTCTGTTGGGTGTTTCCAAGGGATAGAGCCATACTTACCTTCTAAAAGGAAATAAGCAGAACATGGTGTTGTGAAAAACAAAATAGGCTTTAATTGACACATCAGAGACCATGTAATGGGCTAAATGCATGAAAGATAATAAGAAGATGGATGTTCTAGACAGGCCATAGCTAATCGCAAGAGTAGTCTTCACCAAAATTTTATTGTTGCTGAGTTGCTTCACTCTTGCCCTATTTTCTGTGACCCTATTTGGGTTTTGTTTTTTTTTTTTTTGGCAAAAGTACTGGAATGGTTTAAGTATTTTTTTCTCCAACTCATTTGACAGATGAAAAAACTGAGGTCAATATGGTTAAGTGACATGCCCAGCATCACACAACTAGTAAGTAGCTGAAGAAGGATTTCAACTGAAGTCCTCCTGACTTCAGGGTCATTGCCCTATCTACAGCACCAACTAACTACCTTTTGACTAAAACACAAAGGGATGAATGATGAGTTCAAATAGAAAGAAAAAAAACATAAAAATTCATGAAGAATAATGGCATGCTAAACCCAGAATTTATCCTAAGCCATAGTCCAAAGCAACAGAAAAGAAATCAATCTGCATTATGCAGACTGAACAATGAAAGATCATATTGGTGTTATTTCTCAATTGCAAATTTTTGCACCCTGAAAGTCCCTAGCAAAGATCAGTTATATGCCTAAAGTGTCTATATATGCAGCATGACAATTGACAAGAAGAGTGTTAAAAGGCTAACAAAGATGGAAGGAAACAGTACAATTTTTATCTTTATGAGAAGATAGTGAGAGCATCCTTGAGCTACAAATGTTCACATCACATATACTTATGGAAAAAATATGTATAGATGACAGACTAAAGAAGGGATATAAAGAAAGGAATTGGGGATGGGTATATTCAAGATATATGTGTATACGCTTAAGGCATGCAAAACAAAACCCACTAAAATGCATAAATTAGAATAGCATTTAACACACATTTCTTAGTTTCTAACTTTGATTTCTGAGACACACGGGATTTTTACAAAAAGCATAATGCCCTTCCTAGAATTCTCTTTTCTGTAGCAAGGCAAATTACCATTGCAGGTTTTATCCTGACTGAACTATCCTCACTTCCTTGAGAAGCTTGCCTCTGGGTTTTCCATCATTCCCACTTGGTGATATTTGCATATGGTAGCAAGTGGGAATTTCTGAGTTTTGAAAACAAACTTTTCAAAAGTCAGTTTATGCCTGGGGCAGACACCATGTTTTACATGCTGTTTGCTCTGCCGCCTGCTCTATATACTCAACATGAAAGAAGAGATAAATATTTCTCCACAGTATGTGCCTACACCAAAAGACCTTCAAGTGGATAACTTTTTGTTTTTAAGTGTAGTCCTGTAATTTCACCCGGGAAGATTTTGAATGAGGAAACTCCTGCTAATTCCAATGGGCAATTATAGTGCAAATTACATCTGTGGATCACTACCTTCAATGTTCCCCTTGTCCAATCAACTGTTCACATACATACAAAAAAAAACAACAACAAAAATTAAGGAAAAAACTATAACATATTACTTATACTTGAAATTTAGTACTTCAAGATTTGCAATGTATTTTATATTGATTACTTAAGCTTTACAATCTAGTGAAATAGGTATAGTTATTATTTTCATTTAATTGATGAGGAAACTGGGGCTCAAAGGGATTAAACATGACTTGTACAGTCATAGTTTAATTATAACCAGTAAATATATGAGGGAAAATCTAAAACCATGTTTTCCTCACTTAAGTGTGATGCTCTCTATACTATTTCACACTGCCTCCTCTGCTCTCAAGTTCACTGATTTTTGTTCCCTGCCTCCAATTTTGATTGGCTATGAATGTCATTTAAAAGTATCTCAATGAGATACTTTGGAATTTTCAAAGATAATCTAAGAACAAAAAACACATGTCCCTTGGGATATCGCAACACATTCTAGCATGTTCTAAATTTAAAAAATTATTTGAGTTCTGACTTAGAGATAATGGCCAGAGTAATGGAAAAATTTGCTTGGGATCCAAATAAGAAAACTCTTTTTCTAATATTACATATAGGCTGTAAGAGGTTCAACAACCACCCAATAAGCATAATTTTCTATTTTGGCCTCTGTGGAGTTTTTAACCAGAAAGCTTGAGGCTAAATTCATTACATTATAACTCTTCAAAGATGAAAATAGCATATATTTTAGTGTTTTTCCCTTAGTAGCACCACATGGTTTGGAATACCAAGAGACAATGACAAATCATCAGTGCTTGTGATTATACTAAACATGTCTTGAATCTATGTCTAAACTACCAAACAATGTTATCAAGAGAGGAACAACCAGGATTGAGTGCATGATATAGGCCAATTTTTCCTCTCATTCCAGCTCTAAATGAAAAAAACAGGATTTCAAGAAAAAAAAATCCTAGACATTTCTCAGATTAAGGGAGGGCCTTTTATAACACAAAAATTCTAAACAAAGGCTTAAATATTGTTAAATAATGTTAACTCATTATTGTTATTTAAGTCACTATTTGCTGATCTGTTAGGAAATCCTATATACTTCCTTATTAATGTCCTTTTTGGATCACTTCAAGTAACTGCTAATATAACACATAGTAACATACGGGGAAAAAAAGCCCTCAAGTAATTTCCTGCTTGATTCACAGAAAGTTTTTAGGAACCTAAACCATAGAATGATCAGTTTTTGTCTGACAATTCAAAACTTCATGAAAAGACCAAGTTGTCATTAATATTATACAAACATGGAAGTAGAATCTTTAGAACAATCTCTATTATAATAAAAATATCCATAAACCTAGGACAGGAAAAATTGAGTTCAAAGATGGCTTGTAACACATAGTAGGAAACTATTCCTGGACAACTCACTTAACCCTCATGTCTCTGGGAAATCTCTTGAGGTTGCAGAACAGTTACAAAACTGTACCAGCAGAGGGCATTTCCTCACTAGGAGCTCCCCATGCCAATGAAATCACAGATCTAATTTTAAAAAAATACATTGAGAAAGGGAAGTGTTATAAGGAGCCAATAGCATCTGTTCTATTCTATTCAGTAGGCACAGAGTGAGAATGGCAGAGAGAATAATATCTAAGGAATAAAGAGTAATAAACCTGTGCAATCTAAATTTCATGGGAAACTTTGACAAGAGATGCTGATTCTCTGGCTAGTTTTCTTCTGAGGCCTTGTCTGCTCGAACTTTTTTCCTCCCCAAATCTCAGTCTGAGTCTATATGTCACTTATCATTATCAGGTCTTGTGTCTTTGACTCATTATTGTTATTTAAGTCATTATTTGCTGATCTGTTAGGAAATCCTATATACTTCCTTATTAATGTCCTTCTTGGATCACTTCAAGTAACTGCTAATATAACACATAGTAACATATGGGGAAAAAAAGCAGCCCTCAAGTAATTTCCTGCTTGATTCCCAGGAAGTTTTTAGGAACCTAAACCGTAGAATGATCAGTTTTTGTCTGACAATTCAAAACTTCATGAAAAGACCAAGTTGTCATTAATATTATACAAACAAAACTTCCTAATCCTTAGAATTTGTCATTAAAGAGGAATGATGAAAGATTTAGGCAAATGAACCCATGGAAAAAAAATGAATCTCAGAAAAAACAGAACTACAGAATTATAAAGGATCTCAAAGGCCAACCCATATCTAGTCATAAAGACCTATACATTATTCTCTAACACATGACATCCAACTCTTATATGTAGATCTGTAATGAGGGGAAACACATTAAATAATCCATTCCACTTTTGGGTAAACTCTAATCATTAGAAGCCATTTTTCCTTCATCAATTCTCTGCAATTCTAATCATTCCATGTTCTGTCCTTTGTAGCCATGAAGAATAGGTCTAGTTGTCTTTCATATTATAGCCCTTTCAAATGCTATTAAAAACAATACTTGATTATTCCCTGAAATCTTCTCTTCTTCAGGTTAAAAATCCAACTGATACTTATCTGGTCCTATCTCAGGCCTTTGACCATGCTGGACTTTAGAAGGTCAACGTCCCATCCAGCGATGGAATCTCCCCTTACAACACCCCTTACAGATGTCATCACTTCTTTATTTGAACACATTATCATTGGCAGCAATGTATTGAAAGATTATCAATTAATATCAAAAACTGCAATCAGAAGCAGCCTGAGTTCAAGTCTTACCTCTAATACATACTGGTTGTGTGACCCTAGACAAGTCACTTAACTTCTTCCTATTACAAACAAATTTCTAAGATTATGAAGTGGAAAGCACATGCAGAGTTGCATTGCTAGAAATAATTTCTCACCTCAAGTCCCCCTACACTGATGAAATCACAGGTCCAGTCAAAATAAAACAAAAACATCAGTAATCATGTGTTACAGGAGCAACCTGCTAGTGACTGCTGGGTATCTAATTCTGACCAGCAGAATAGATTCCTTCATATGAAAGGATGATAACGATACAAGGAAACTGAGAGGCAGTTGCATTCTCTGACCTCTCCCCTCTTGCCTCCAATTAATTTCATTCCCAATTCACAAGCAACATCTGTAAAGGATGACTTGCAATTCCTTCAAGTGTGTTATGATTCACAGCTGTGGGAGTTTTCTGAGAATAGGCCAGCCCCTTAATAGTACAATATCCTTTAAGCTTTTACAGGCTTTCTGGGTTTCACAGTTATGCATGGTATTTAACAACCATGCATCAATGATTCAGAAGATCTATGACCTTATGAATGTGGAAGCTTCATCACTGAAGCAGATGGCAACCCATCAATCCCTCCTCATCCTGTGCAATTGTTTTCTGTGAGTACCTTGTTCATAAATAGGTATGTTATTCCTTATCTATTTAATCTCACTTTTCAGGCAGAAAGTGACTTCAAGGAGAAAATGACTAAAATATATTAATCACCGAGAATGTGGCATTTAGTTAATACTTTGTTCAAATGTCCTCAAATAAGTTAGTTTTTCTATTTTATTAAGAAGGAAAGGAAGGAAGAAAAAAAAGGAGGGAGGGAAGGAAGAAAGAAGGAAAGAAAGAAAAGAAGGAAGAAAGTAAATCAGATTTAAAAGGGAAAAATTGTAAACTAGTCTGACACAGACTGTGCTTATACAACATCATATATCAATCAGCAAGTATTTGCTGAGTCCCTGCTATGTTCTCTCAATTCTGAAGAAGTATATATAGTTGGATTCATGCCCTCAAGGAACTTACAATCTGGTTGAAGAGAAAAGTTTAATATACATGAAACAACTGGAAAAATATATACCAATACATAATTAGGCCTTAATTTGAATAATACAAGTTATAGTTACTATGAGAATTCCAAAGAAAGGCAAATAAATGAGTATTTGAGTAATAGAGGAGGTGAAGTTAAGTTTGATACTTGACTTTTAATGATGGATAGAATTTAAATAGGAGGAGAGGGAGGACATGGGAATTAAAATCTGAATTTCATTTTTAAAGGTGAGCAAAAGATTTTTAAATCACTTGCATTTATCAGATTTCTTTTGAATCTTAATTGTTGTGCAGATGTGGCATTCAACAATTCTCTTCAGAAGAAAGAAACAGAAAGCTCTCCGACAAGATGGCAACATCCCAGAAATTAAAAGGCCCTTTTGCCATTACTACAGTTTGGAATTTTTCCCATCACATCAAACAATAACTACTACTTTCATTTTCACAGGTAGCTTGAGAACATCTGCTGTCCACAAGGGCCCAGAGTGAGTGCTCTGACAAGACACATGGAAGATTACTTTAAAGAGAAAAATCTAGATCAGGGATTAAGAGCTTCCAAAGATCATTTATTTCCATTACAGCACTGACTGCCATATCTACAGGGGCCCCAGTAGAGCAAAGTACTTAGAAAAGTAACACTTAATTACAATGGCATCTGCATGTCTATTACATTTTACAAATGTGTTTAGATCCCAAAATGCACTATTCCCTATGCTGAAAACCACAGATTTGAGGTTTCAACAGCATACAACTACTGCCTTAATGAAAGGTAAGACAATCCCTAAATTGTAGACAATCCCAAATCACATTGCATTTAATCCCATAGAATATATGTCATTAATATATGAGACAAGAGATCTAAGGATTCATCCATTAAGGCACAGTCAGTAAGTAACTCTATCTACCCTGCCATCATTAAATGTAGAAGACAACCAATTCCAGACTGATAACAGACAGTATGGCACCATTAGTTGTAAGCCAACATCTAGTTAGACTCTATATACATACAGCTCTATTCCATCAGTTTCAAGATTTTCATGTTCAAAAATAGGACTAAGCCATCAACTGGGACCTCATCTCTGTACTGGCCAGTTTCCCCAGTCTGCTACCATAGAAATGGCTAAATATTATTAATCACCCTCCACACATAGACATATCATCTCATCTTGGAACCTAGGCCACTTATTAAAAGGAACACCTGAAGCTGGAAGATGGACTAAGCTAGGCCAAAACTGATGAGCAGGAAAAACAACAGAACAAAACCATATTCCAGAGGTAACCTTTGAAAGCTAGAAAATCATGTAACATATTTTATATAGCATATGTCCATGGGACACGAAGGATAGTGAGGAATGTTATATGACTAAGAACAAATGGTAAATAGAAAAGTGGGGGAAAATAAGAATCAAGAATGGGTTATTATGGCAATAGTAAAATATGAAATGGGAAAGGAAAAGACTATGCTTGTGACCATAAACTGTTGCGATAGTTTAAGAAACCTTGAATTTATAGGCTTCTCTGAGAGTTATAAGCCCTTTTCAGAAAGTCTGACACTGCTTAGGGATTCCCTTTCTTCTTAACATCCTTGTTCTTCCATTTTCAGGAAACTTTCAACCCCAGTCCAAACGCCATTATGGAATCACTCCCTAGTTAGTTGAATGAATAAGTGCAAAAATATTTATTAAGAACCTATTATATGCTAGATACTATGCTATGTACTAAGAATACAGATACAAAAGTGAGATAGCATCTAGCCTCAAGAAGCTCACATTCTAATGGGAGAGACATAGAGGGGAATTAAGGACAAGAAAGGGTATTATAGTCTGGGGAGTCACAGGAAGGATAAATGAATTGGCTCACTAATATCTTGCATCCCCATGGATATGACATTAGACATGGGACAGCAACTGATTCACCTGAGTGAGAATCCACTCTTTACATATAAATTCCACCCTGCTTCAAGTGATCTTCCTGGTATAAAAACTGTGTATGCCAGGCATTGACTAAGAAAAGTGATGGAGAATTTGGATATACTGCAAGTATCTGGTGTAAGGATGGACTCTCCAAAGTTCCTCCACTGACTCCCATATTCTTCCTGTTGACCATCCCAATCCAATAGCCTGTCAATCAACTTCTCCAGTGACTGAGACCTAGTTATTTCCTTTGTCCTATACCCTACCATTTTTTCTCCCACTGTTTCTTTGTCTCTCCTTCTATGTCTCATATGCTTGTTTTTTTGTTTAGGCCTTAGGCCTCCTTGCATCTAAGTTAAAATACATCATAATCATACTCATTGCTTTTTTATGTTACTGGTTTTATGTAAACCCTCTATCCAAGGCTCATAACTGCTAATAGAAACAGAAATAATGGCTAATACTAATTTATTATAGGTCCTACTGTTAAAAGTTTAGTTAATCTCACCATGAATTATATCTTCCAGAGAAAGCATTTATATTCCTCATTGTAAAGAACACTTACATCAGTGAGAAAATATTAGGAATGAACAAAGCTCTATCTGGCACCTGTCCAGTGAACCCCTCACCATAAGCATATAATTAACAGAAAGAATAATGCCTTCAGAAGGGCTAGACCCAAGCTAAGCAACAGAGATCATTAGTCAGCACTCTAAACAAGTGTTTCTGTTGAGAAAACTCTTGAGAGAGCAAAACTTGTGTATTCAGAACCAGTTCACACCTTGACTTGTCATTGCTGGGAAATAGAAAGTGAGAACATGTGTTTCCTATAGGAATATTGGTGTCTGCCTCTCAAGGACTACAATAAGAAGGACAAATCAACTTAGTCTTAATTAAGTCTGTCCTTCTGAGTCCTGTCACAGGACAATCCATCTCTCTTGATCCCATTTAGTGACTCATTCACTACACAAAAGTCTCTAAATAGATTCACTGCAATGCCCTCTTTGATTAGATCACAGGTCAGTGGTGAAGGGGAAAGATTTGATATGATATTAATAAGACAACAAAGTTTGATAAGAGAAGTCAATTAAAGTTTAACTTCTACTGATTTAGAGGGGAAATGGGTATCTTAGAGAAGCATAAGTCCAAAAAGTAAAAGTAAAGTCTCAGTCACTGGAGAAGTTGATTGATAGGCTATTGGATGGGATGGTCAACAGGAAGAATATGGGAGTCAGTGAAGTCCTTTGGAGAGTCTCCTTACACCAGATACTTGCAGTATTTCCAAATTCTCCAGCACATCTCTTACTCAGTGCCTGGCATACACAGTTTTTATACCAGGAAGATCACTTAAAGCAGGGTGGATTTTATATGTAAGGAATGGATTCTCACTCAGGTAAATCTAGTTGTTGTCCCATGTCTAATGTAATTATGTTTACCAATACTGAAAGGCAAGAAATCCTTTTTTTAAATTAAAACTTTTTTATTTTCAAAATATATAAATGGGTAATTTTCAACATTTACCCTTACAAAACTTTGTTTTCTAATTTTTTCCTTCCCTTCCTCTTCACCCCCTTCCATGGAGGGAAAATGATTTAATTTATGTTAAACATGTGCAATTCTTCTATACATATTTCCACAAAATATCATGTAAGATAAGAGATGTTAAAAGGAAGATCCATTAGTGGAAATATGGTAAGGAGGCCTTTAGTTGGAGAATCAGAGAACCATGCCTACAGAATGTTGCACAAACTGTTGAGAAATATTCACCACATTGATTAGTTTTGTATAACTTTACCCTATCATTAAAAAAGGCTCACTGTGGATGGGGAGGAAGGGGAAAAAAGGATTATGAGAAAAGACTTGTACAAAAACAATAGGCATCTGAGAAGATCCCTTTTTTCCCTTTCAAAAATTATTTTTTTTAAACTTCAAGGGGTACTTCCCAAATTCAATGATTCATAAAATGGTGAAAAATATTGTTTCTTTTCATCATAGTCTTCCATGATTATATGAGCTTTGATCAGATTTTCTTCTCAGTCTTCATATTTTCATACTGAATAGAATTCTTTTTTAATTAGCCTACTATACTTCCATCTTTACCTATTCTACAACTTTATCCTCCAAACAATTAGATCCTATCTCTGTAATACAGGATCACTGATAGAGATACTGGACCCAGGTTCACTCCTTAGAGAACAAATCCCTAGAGAGATAATCCTTTACCACTATTACCTGTTTAGATTAAAAATGAATGTAAAGAAGAAAAAAATATGAAGAAAAAATAGCCAATGGAAAAATTGGAAATGGCTATTTTTCCTCATTATTTTCAACCTCCTCCCTAAACTTTCTACTAGAGGTAGTAAAGAGCTAAGATAAAAGATTCTGTCACTTATGTAACTTTATGTAACTTACGTAACCTTAATTCACTTGATCACTCTGAGCTTTAAATTTCTTCCACACAATGAGAATCAATGAAATGATATCTAAGGTTCCTTCCAGTTATGACATTTTACAATTTTATGCTATAATTGGCTTAAGCTTTACCTCCTTTTTCTTTTATGTTTTATTCTTTGAAGGTGAATAGTGGGTAATAATTATCAGTGAGCTTCTCAAAAACCAAGTCAAGTTAACAAGCACATAATAAGTGTTTATTATATGGTAGACATTGTGCTAAGAACAAGTAATCCAAATATAAGCAAAAAGAAAGTCAGTTTTTGACCTCAAGGAGCTTACCTTCTCCTGGAGGAAAACAATACAAAAAAGAAAGAGTTGGAAGAGAGAGGAAGGAGGAAATACCTACCCTCAGGAATGAGGGACATGGTGGCAAAATCCAAAGGGGCCTCTGGGCCCCTCTTCAACATAAGAGAAGGAACTGTGGGTGAGAGGTAAGGAAGGGGGATGAAGGAGAAGGAATTGTAGCAATGGAAACTGCCCACAAGTTGGGAATCCAACAGAAAACAAGCAAGATTGACCATGATTTAAAGGGAATAGAGAGATTGTGAGATCTCCAAAAAGTTAAGAAACAATGATGAAGTCAATCAACAAGCATTTTAAAGCACTCACTATGTATTATACCAAAGAATTAACAATAATATCTATATAGACCCCCAAATTCAGTATTTTGTCAAAAAATTGTGCAGAAAAAATACTGTGCAGGAAGCTGGGGATTTAGTTTTGAAGAATGAAACAATCCCTGCTCTCAAGGAATGTAGAGAAAGGGAACTTAGAAACACAAACGGAAAAAGGAAATCCTGAAACAATTTGTTCTCTGGCACTAGTTGTTTCTGCCTTAAACATCTGTACCAGGAGGAAGTGCATAGTTTCTACACAGCTGGTAAGAGTTTTAAATGACATGCATATTTGATATATCCATTAGTCCTCCTCTTTCAAGAAATCAGATCATATTCCCAGACATGTAGTTAACTGATTAATTAATAGACCAAAATGTAAATTATTGGCAAGTTAGGGTTATCATTACATCACTTGTTCAGCCTTCTAAACATCTGCCATTGAGCATATCTTGACATAGCCGCCATTGACATACACAGCATAATATAAATGAAGGCTAATCATGGCTAGAGTAATTCAATGATCAATTCTTTAAATAAAGACACTAACTTTGGTACAAATGACAGTTCCTTAAGCTATCTTATGTGAATTTGGAAAAGAATTCCAATGAAGGCTCTTAAAACTTTACAAGTGTGTGATACTGGGAAAACACAAAGGTTCTCATACCTAAGACACATTGTACAAATATAAAGGGACTCTGTTCAATTGTATATGTATAGAATGTATCTCTTTGAGCCCTAGAGGTTAAGACATAGTTTTATCTACCACATGTCACAAACTAATAGAGAATATTTGCTGACTACTCACTTTGAAGATTAGCTAGAGTAGTTATCTACTAACAAGATTGGTAATCTTTTACTACAGCTGACCTCACACCTCCGGTTCAATTCAGTAAGTATGAAGCATTATTTATGGGCAAAGCACTATGTTGAGTCTTGGGGGCCACACTCTCATAGGGTGAATCATCGTGAAGTGAGAAACAAGTTTTACTTGGGGGTCAAACATTAACTTATTTGTGTGTGGATTTATGCCAGATGCCCCAAAAGTTTTAATACAGTTTTAAGCTCTAATTTAAAACTGCACTAAGACTTTATATCCATAGGTGGCATAATGGATAAAGAGCCAGACCTGCCACGACTTGGTGAGTTAAAATTCAGGCTTAGACACTTATTAGCTGTATGCCTCTGGACAAATCAGTTAATCCTATTTGCCTCAGTTTCTTCATCTGTAAAATGAGCTGGGTCCTTTATCTTTGCTAAGAAAACCTAAATAAGGTCATGGAGAATGAATTCCTATGTTTAAACAGAAAAGACTCAAGAACAAATATATAAACAAGACAGCTAGGTGGTGAGGTGAATAGAGTACTAGACCTGGAGTCAAGAAGATTTTTTTCTGAGTTTAAATCTGGCTTCAGACTCTTATCAACTGTATGACTCCAGCAAGTTACTCAACACTATTTGCCTCCATTTTTTTATCTGTAAAATGAATTAGAGAAGAAAATGGCAAACTACTTTGCCAAGAAAACTCCAAATGAGATCATAAAGAGTTAGAAATGACTGAAAATAATTGTGCACACACACAAAATGGAAATATTCACAATGATGATTTTAAAATGCTCATATTTGGTTTGAGAAAATTTTAAATTCCCTGAATGAAAGGATTATTGAATAACCACATACTAGAATTATAGGTTATTCTTTAAATTTAATTTAAAGAGGCTTCATTTAATCCAAGGATTTTTAGTCCATGGATTTTTTACTAAAATAATTTTACTTTTAAATAAAAAGTATATAAATCCTATGTATTTTATTTTATTCATTTAAAATATTATTTGAAGATAGGGTCAATAGTTCACTAGATCAAACAAAAAATTAAGAAAATATATTTTAAATAGAACTTGATGTCTTTGATGAGATCAGGAATTTATTGTTGATAAATCCAACACTCATTTTACATACAAGGAAACCAAGGAACAGGGAAGTAAAGTGATCTGCCACAAGCAATAAACAACAGGGCCAGAGCCTTCAGCTCAAGTCATCTTATTCTAAATCCATTTTATCTTGCCTTAAAATTGTCTTGTATGAACATAAGAAGTTACATATATCTAAACCTACCACTACTACCACTCCTCCTCCTCCTCCAAACAAAAATGTAAGATACTCAAGTAGGGACCATAATGGGAATATACAACTCTAAAAATTCAAGAGATAAATTCACAGATCCTTATGACAAAGATGACCCAGCATCTAACCTAATGCCTTACATGTGAGATACTTTAAAAATGTTGAAGGGCAGCTAGGTGGTGAGGCACCATCCCTGAAGTTAGGAGGACCTGAATTCAAATGTGACCTCAGACACTAAACACTTCCTAGTTATAGGACTCTGGGCAAGTCACTTAATTCCAATTGCCTCAGCAAAAAAAAAAAAAAAAAAAAAAAAGTCTTAAAAAAATGTTGAATACAAATAGTGTTGATTAAAGAGTAGGAGATAATTACTAAGGAACATGGACCCAAATAAAGCAAGAGAGTTGTAAAAGAATATTCAGAATTCCAGACAGCTACAAATGTACTTATTAAAAATATAGTTCTAATTAGGAAAAATTAATTAACATACAAGTTGCTGAAAACTCCCAAAGTAGATAAAAAGATAATTTACCAAAGAACCATACAAAGACAAAAATGACATTAAGCATGAGTCACCCCTGTAATAAAAAGGGAAAGACTTATTATTAGTGCTAAAGCCTTCATGATTTATTACCAAAATGACAGGCTTTCTCAGTCTCTGGAGCTTATAAAAGCCAGGGTAGAGATTATTTTTTAAGAAATGACACAATTCCAGTAAGCAGTGTTGAATATGTAGGACAATATGTAGGACAGAAGCAGACTTTTGTTGTTGTTGTTAACTTTCTGTTGAGATATGATAGGGTATTGCATATTCCTGTTGTTGTTGTTAACTTTCTGTTGAGATATGATAGGATATTGCATATTCCAGGAACTGAATTAAAAATTATTTATCTTTTAACTATTATAACAATGGGTATTCTACAACAGAGACTATAAGGAAAGTCCCAGAATGTTCAGTATAGTTATTGTGGTAGATTTATAGGAAGGCAAAAGTCACAAAGAATAGAAAGACATGAATGGATTGGGAACATTGACATTGGAAGGAAGGAGAAGAGTAGCAGTAGCAGTGGTAATAGTAGTAGTGGTGGTGGTGGTGGTGGCGGTAGTAATAAATATAGTATTTATATAGCATTTTAAGGTTGACAAAGTACTTTATATGTTTTATGTCACTTCCTCCTTGCAACAATTCTGGGAGTTAGATGCTATTATCCCCATTTTACAGTTGAAGAAACTGAGACAAAAGGAAGTTAAGTGACTTGTCACACAGCTAGTATCTGAGGGATTTGAAATTAGGTCTTCTTGACTCCAACTTCAACATTCTATCCATTGAACCACTAGTGGCCTACAATATGGTAATGCCTATGGTGATGAGATCATAGATTATTAGAATATTGGAGCATATTCATATGTATTCCTATATAAATAATACCACAAATAGGTATTCATAGGAAACAACTTAAAAGTTTAAAAAAATTAGTGACTGAGAATTATGGAAATAAAAAGGTCAAGCATTACATAAAGATTCATATTAAACATTATATTAGTTCAAATCTTACCTCAAGGCTCATATACACAGTACTAATTGCTACTTTTATTTCTCCATCTGATAATTCCTTCAGATCCTTCAGTATTGTCTGTTCAATACTTAAACCTGGAAAAGCAGGAAATCATCAGAGAAACATTGCAGCATAACAATATTATTTCTTTCCCAAATACTATGTAGAAATTTAATAATTCAAATATATATTTGTTTTTAGGAAACTATCAGTACCCTAAAGTAATGCTTAAGGAGACCAATGAAATGAACAAGTTTAGAGATCATTCTCATTTTTAAGACACAAATTTGAAAACACAAATTATATAGATCATTGATACCATAGTAAAATTACATTTTCTAATTTATTTTCAGGAGCTTTTGAGTGAAGCAACATTTCTGTCTTCCAATTTTTTCATGCAATTTTTTCCAATATATAGTTTATCTTGTGGGCAAATATAGTAAATGATGGAATTATTCTAGTTCAGTTATCTATTCTTTCCTGGAAAATTCTTATAGTAGTAATAGTTACAGTGGTAAATACTGTATTCCCTAATTCTAAATTTTCAGCATTGTTTAAAACTTTTATTTGGTGAATTTGAATGAAATCCCTACTAGGAGAAGTAGTTACTTTCTTCATAGTAAATACTTATACTATAAGTATGTTGTGCCTTTTCTTCACTTTTTTAAAAAAATAGAAAATGTATAGAAACATACAAGCAAAGGTGATCTCTAATATGTGCCTCCCCATCTTTCCACCTCACAATTTGGATGTAATTCGGTATCAATAAAGATTGGAAGATTGTGAGCTACCTATGACTTGAAGACTGAAAGATCATGGGAAACCACATCACTGTCATGTTTCCCAAAGAAATTATTTGTAATATGTTGATATCAACAACAATAAAAATGCCAATTAGGCATCAAATGGATCCAATTTCATCATTGTGTGTATTTTTCCTATGTTCTCCCATTGAGCTATTCAGTGTTTAAGGTATCTTTCTGTAAATCAGAGTTTTTAACTTAGTTGGGGGGAGTAGAGATGTGAATGGACTCCTAAAGAGTTTGTGAATAGAATTCAGGAGAGTCCTTGAATACCTATATTTTCAATATATTTTATTTCCTGTGCAATCTTAAGTATCTTATTTTTTGGAGGATTTTTTTTTTTTTTTAGCCATTTGGAGTTTAGTGACTTGCCCAGGGTCACAGAGGTCTTCCCGACTCTAGAGTCAATATGCTATCCATTGTGCCATCTAACTGTCCCTTTAAGTATCTTATTATATCCATTTTAAAATATGATTCTGTGAAGAGGGTGCCCAGGCTTCACTGGTTCGCCAAAGGGTTCCATGGCCCCCCAAAGTCTAAAAATCTCTAACTTAGGTAATTTTAAATTGGGGGGTTACAAGTTTTATTCTTAGGCTGCTCATATGTTATCCTCTACATTCTCTATCTGACCAACCCACCTTTTTGATCATCCATTTCCTAAATACACACACTCACACAAACAGGGACAGAGAGAATGACTGAATCTGTGATTGCATTGATAAAGAGAGGTCTCACGGAGACCTCCACCAATACAGGTCAGCACCTTCAATGCAACTTATAGTCTTATGGGGATTATTAAAGCACTGAAAGGTTAAAGGATTTGCCCAGGATCTTATAGTTAGTATGTATCAAAAAACACCATGCAACTTATCTATGTGCATATTTTTCTTCACTAAAATCCAAGTCCAGTGTCTCATGAAGGTGACCCTGGATTCTCAAAGTCTGTGCCAGTGGGAAACAAGCTCTGATGACTCCAAACAAATTGAAAAGGTTTCTAATAAGGGACAGGCGACATTATGTGTCTATTGTCTGAGGAATTATAGCACATTCCTAACATCAAATTCAGTAGTAGAGGGGCTGGACTACACGGCAAAAGAGGATGTAGCCATACTGATCACTGAACCCTGAAGTTTGTTTTTGTTGAATGAATGATGGGCCCATCTTTATCAGGAAATTTTATTTATTTAAAGAAGCCTGATAAAGTGATCCTTTAAGCCTCTCATCAATAGAACATTTTCATCGATCCAGTCTTTCTTTTTTACTTCTTCATATCCTTCTAAATTATAATTTATTCATAAAATAGTCTCCAGTTTGCAGTAAGCCCTATTCTGTTCTTAAAATAGAACCCTCTCTACAAATCGATATTGTGCAACAGTGTGTCAGAAGTATACATTAGTCAAATGAATATCCAACACATTTCCAGACATTAGTACCTCAGAGTATTGGCAATAAAAGCCTGTACCCAGGCAGGTCACAATTATTTAAATGAAAATCATCTACAAGCATAAAATATGCAGAGGAAACACAAATTGCAATACTTTATTCCCTGTACCCACACAGGAGTTGTGATGTGTCTGCATGATGTCAACACCTACCCTGAGCACTGCACTGGGTCTCTTGCAGAACACTGATAATGTCTTCTCTTGGAGGCAAATCAGGAAATTTTTCTTCCAGAATGGAAAGAATTTCTTCCTGTTTCTCTGTCATCTTTTCAGATTCCATGGACATCCAGCTGAAAAGAATACTCCCTGAAATGAAAGAGACACTGCTTTTAAATACTGCAACGCAACTGAGTAGAGTTTGAGAACTTCTTTTTGAGTCACATCATCATCTTCTCCTCCTCTCTCCACCTTTAATTCTGAACTTGAATTTAAAAAAATTAAAGATTAATTAATTAAAAGCTCCTTTTCAAGATAGCATTGAAGAGCCATCTCCTGAATGAGCAATCTGCCAAAGTTCATTTCACACCAACTTAACTAAGGCTTATAATTAAGAAGTTATGGATTCAAGCACAATAGACCCAGCTAAATAATGCGCATTAATTTAAGTAGATTTAATAAGTGCTCATTGGTTGATTAATTTTCTAGACTGAGATGAAACTCAAATGAGATTATGTATGTAAAAAGTACCTTGAAAAGTTCTGAGTACATGATGGGCAGAGGCGGTTTAATATTGTGAGAAGAAAAAGATATCCATGAAGTGTGGACTGATTAATGTTTCCCAACTTTGTCAAAGATATATATACATATATATATATATATATATATATATATATATATATATATATATATATATATATTTACTTCTTTCTGGTTCATCATCCTCATTAGTTTATAAACTTTTTCTTTCTTTCCTTTACCTCCACTAGGGGAACACAAGGCCCTGTCTGCTTTTTTTTTTTTTTTTTTTTTTTTGTCCTGGGGCTTGACAACTAGTAACAAAAAAAAAAAAAAATTATTTTAAAAGGTGAGTTTTGATCCCCTTTGCTAATTATATGGTAAAATTAGAGCAAAAAGAGATCTTAGAGTATGGCTTGTCCACCCCTATGTTTGACGCTCTGGGAAGGTACAGTAAACAGTAAATAATGGTGCCAGGATTCAAACCAAACCCTTAACCCTGTCCATTCAACTTGGTTGTGCTATTTACTTTATGAAAATTATCTTTATGACAGGTTACTTATCCATTTGAAGGGATATTTGTGCATATTAGAATCTTGGCAGAGAGGGGATGGAAATCCATGATTTTTTTTTTAAATTTTGGTAGTCATATAGTCAGAAAACAAAAGGGCTGAAACTCATAGATTTATTTTTGAAAGAGACCTTGAAAATCTTTGAATCCAGTCCCACATTTTATAGATGAGGAAATTGAGGCACAGAGATCTTAAATGACTTACTTGTATAGTTAATAAATGCCTAGTCAGGTTTCCTTATTCCAAGTCTAGGGCTCTACCCACTATATCAAGTTGCCTCAAGGAAAATGGCCTAATGAAAGGTAGAGCAGCCTGATTCAGTGGGCCTAGGTTCTAATTGAGACTGCTGAATTTTCTCCCTTTATGACCTTAAGCAAGGAAGTTTCCCTTCTCTGGGACTCAGTGTCCTCATTTGAAAACAGAGACAGTTGAACTAGATGGCTGAGTTCTCTTCTACTAGAGCTCTTGGGAACCTATTGTCAAATAACTCCAGGTTGGGAGAATTCACAACTTCCCTGGTGTAATATCTACATGGCCTGACAAGTAACCCAGGAGCTTTCAAGTCTGCAAAGTGCTTTACCTGAATTATTATTTGGATGACAAATTGATTAAGGAACTTCAGGTAGCACCAATTAAATGTCATGCTATTCTTGTCATTTGAGGAAGAAGAGATCATTCCCTTCCTCTTAAAAAAAGTATATGGCACACACATAACCTTCATTAAGCTAATATTTCCTTTATAATGTCGAGTCCTAAAAAAACTAAATTTATAAGTGGAAGAATAAAGTGTCTTTAAAGATCTTTGATATTCACTCTTAGAGAACAACCAAACCAAAGCCCCATTTTCCTGGCACTTGCCAAACAATTTAAGAGGCAGAACCACCTGTTATAATTCATATCTATATACATTGCTATTGTCTTGAATATTGAAGTAATTTTAATTGATTTCATACCTGAAAAATTTATAGGTAAGTGTCCATCTTGCCCCACCTAGCCTCATAGTATTTGGAAACATACATTAGATCTTCCACAACATTTTGGTTAGTCAACTTTAAGTACAGTGAAAAACATTACAGTCTCACATTCTCACCCTCCTCAACTAATTACAGTATGCCATGATCCCAGAACATAGATGAGGAAACAAGGTAGCATATGACACCTTGATCCCCAACAATCATCATCTTGGAATTCTTGAAAAGGAAACCTCTAACACCAGCATCACAAATTCCAAATGGATTAAAGTTAGGACATTTCTTCTACAAAAGAGAAAAGTTAAGCAATTTTCTTTGGAGCTATCATACCCCAAAATGGATATAAATTTGGAGAGCTGCAGTATCCTACTGCAACTTATCTCTAACTCTGCTAGAGCCATAGTCTACTGTAACAAATCTTTTTCCATATTTAAGTCTTGTAAATGTGTACCCTAATGTGTACCCTGAGTCCTCTCTATTCCTACTGCTGAGTTACCAAAATATTCAAGGCATTTGGAGATGTCTTGGCTATGAAATGTGGGAACTCCTACAAAAGGGTCTAATCAGGGAGGAGAGCTAAGATTTTTGAGTGAAGGCAGCGACTGACTGAGTTCTCTCACAAACTCCTTCAAATATCTTTAAATAATGACTCTATAAGCAAATTATTGAGTGGCAGAATCCATAAAAAGACAGAGTGAACCAATTTTCCAGTCTAAGATAACTTAGAAGAATCAGCAGGAAAGGTCTGTTGCATTAAGGTGAGAGAGGAGTGCAATCCAGAGTAGGTTGTACCAGCACAGATCCTGCTCCTGCAAAATAAGAATCAGCATTGGGACTACTGAATCTGTTCAGCAGTGGAAGTTTCTCTCAGCCCACAGACAGTGAAGAGATAAGACAGTGGGTCAGAAGGAGATTTACATGGATCCCTTTGCTGGCACCGGGAGCAGAATTCTGTTACATTGTTTGTACTTGAATCCAATTTATAATCCTGGGTTTTAATCTCAGTGTAAGGGGAAACACTAGCATAGCAGAGGTTGTAGCCACAGGAGACCAGGGATCCTGGTCACAATTCCAGGGTTGAAAGAGTACTTGTGGTCACTCACAAACACTGCACAGTACAGGAGAGCACCAAACACACCTCTCCCTAGATCATATCACCTTAGAAGAGCCAAAAATCTTACAGATCCTCAAAATTATCTCAGAAAACAGTTGCACAAAAAAACCTGAAATTTAGGAAAGTGCCCCCTCCATCCTGGATAGAATCCCATTTTAACAGAATTAAAAGTCAAGAAATGTTCTGGAAAAAGAACCAACAACAATCAGAAAGTTCTGACATCAAAATTTAAGAAATTATCAAGGAAGACTAGGCTGATATTCTAAAACCAGAGGGTAAAATAGAAATTGAAAGAATCTACTGTAACACTTCCTAGCTGTGTGACCCTGGGCAAGTCACTTAATCCCAGCCTGAGGAAAAAAAACAAAAGAATCTACTGATTACCTCTGAAATTCCAAAATGAAAATTCCCAGGAATATTATAGCCAAATTGCAGATCTTTCAGATAAAGGAGAAAATACTGCAAGGATCTAAAAACAATTCATAGTTAAGATTTAGCAGCTCCTACATTAAAGGAGTAGAGGGCTCAGAATATGATATTCTAAAGGGCAAAAGAGCTAGAATTACAAACAAGAATCACCTACCAAATAAAACTGAGCATAATCCTTCAAGGGAAAAGTAAATATTCTATGAAACAGAGAACTTTCAAGCATTCCTTATGAAAAGACCAAAACTGAAAAGAAAATTTGTTTTTCAAATACAAGATGCGAAAGAAGCATGAAAAGATAAATTGGAAAGAAAAATCAGGGGATTTAATAAAGTTAAACCTGATGTTTCTAAATGGGAAAACAATATTTATAACTCCTAAAATCTCCATCTTTTTCTGTCTACTCCCACTGCTAATAACCTAATAGAGATCTGTATTACCATCCATCTAGACTGAGACCATGGAATAATAGAATGTTGAGGGGAAGTAAGATTCACAGGAGCTGAAATCTAGCTCTGCACTTATACTCATGTGACCATGAGCAAGTGACAACATAATTGGACTTTTAACAGCACTGTCTGAAGGAGAGCTATCATTTTTGAAAACTACTTTGCCTACAAGGCGAAGTAAATTGAGATTCTTTGCTATTACTAACAAAAGGCAAAGGGATAAGGGTGGGATCTGTGATTTCATTGATATAAGGAGCTCCCAGGTAAGAATCTCCCTCTATAAAGGCAGATTATTGTGTTCTCTGTAATTTATGCTCTTAAGAGAGTTGCTCAAAGCACTGAGGAGTTGTGTGACTTGCCCAGGATAACATAGCCAAGAAATTATTAAGTTGAGAATTGTCTCCATTCATTGCCAGAATCTTCTCTGAGTGACAAAGACAGCTGACAATGTTACCAGCTGTTGGTTGTTTTTACCAGCTGTCAATGACTAAAAGTAAAATGTTATAGCTCACAGAGACTGTGTGCTTCATTTGTATATTGTTGATTGGTATAAAAAATTTTCTAGGACCTTGGGAAAATTCTATCCATTTTACCTTTTCCCTGATAGTAAAACTAAGAAAACAACTTCATCTTTAACATTTATAATATGTCATATATTTAAGAACTCATGTTATGATGAATCTAAAACCAGAGACATAGATTTTAAGCACAGGAATACTCTCTCTCTTTTTTTTCTTTGGTCTCTTCCTTAGCACCAAGCAGAGGGGACAGCTATGTGGCACAATGGATACAATACCAGGTTTGGAGTCAGGAAGGTAAATCTTCCTGAGTGTGAATCTGATCTCAGATACTTACTAGTTGTGTGATCCTGAGTAAGTGAATTAATCCTGTTTACCTCAGTTTCCTCATCTGTAAAATGAATTGGAGAAGTAATAGCAAACCACTCCAATATCTCTGCCAAGAAAATTCCAAAACAGAGTCATGAAGAGTTGGATACAGTTGAAAAAATGATACAAGCACCAATAAAGTGCTTAGCATATTGTTTATAATAAATGCTTGATAGATGAACACCATTTTGTGTTTTCAGACTCAAACAAGAAATTATGTTCATTTGAAATTTGGGTCAGTGTATCAAAGGCTTAAATATAAAAGAAAAGGTAGAGGTCAACAACTCCTATTCTGCCATATTATAGATGAGAAAATCAAGATCCAGGGAAGTTAAATAGTTGGTCCATAATAACACAGGTAGTAAATGGTAGAATCAGGAATTAGAAACTAAGCTTTGTGACTCCAAATCAGCCTCTTTTTTGGGGGGAGGAGACTAATAAATATTTTACTTTATGAGATAGATTTTTTAAAATTATTTATTTAATAATTTTATTTTCTTTTGTTATATATAAAACAAATTTTTTATATTTGGTTTTAAAATTTTGAGTTCCAGATTCTCTCTTCCTCCCTGTCCTCACTTCCCCCCTTTAAGAAAGCAGATGTCAGGTAATTTCCCTAAAAATCATGTTATGAAAGAAAATGAGATCTCTTTCCCCAAAACCCCCAATAAAATAAAGGTTTTTTTTAAAAGTATGCTTTAATTTGTATTCAGATTCAATCATACCTCAATCTAGTGATGGCTAGCATTTTCATCATTTTTCATCCTTCAGAGTAGTTGTGGATCACTATATTGCTGAGAATACCAGCTGTCAATGACTAAAAGTAAAATGTTATAGCTCACAGAGACTGTGTGCTTCATTTGTATATTTGTTGATTAGTATAAAAAAAATTTTCTAGGTTCATAGGAAATTCATAGCCGATCATCCTGCAACATTGCTATTACATAGTACATTTTACTTTGCTTGAGTTCATGAAGGACTTTCCAGGTTTTTCTGAGAGCATCCTGCTCATCATTTCCCAGAGAACAATAGTATTCAATCATAATCACTTATTACAATTTATTCAGCCACTCCCCAACTGATGAGAATACCCTCAGTTTCCAATTATTTACCCTGAAAAAAGAGCTACTCTAAATATTTTTGCACATATAGATCCTTTTCTTTTCTTTTCTTTTCTTTTTGTTGTTGTTTTAGGGATTCATGCCTAGTAGTAATATTGTTAAGTCAAAGGATATGCACGATTTTATAGCTTTTGGGGCATAGTTCATAACTTTTAATAATTCATCAATTGGGGAATGACTCCTTTTAAAAAAAATAATAAATTTAACTCAGTTCCCAAACATTTGAGAAATGAGGCCTTCATCAGAGAAATCCCCACTTCAAAATTATTTTCTCAATTACTATTGCTAACTGTAACCCCCATTTATTCTATTTTCTCACTCGTTTCATCCTGGCCTCAAAAGTATTTTGCTATTGACCATCCCCTTCTCCTCTTCTATCAACCTCCTCCCTCCCTGTATCCTCTTCCCCTTCCATTTTCTTTCAGGATAAGATGGAGTTCTAGACCCAATTGAGCATGTAAGTTATTTCCTCTTTGAGCCAATTCTAATGAGAGTAAGATTATCTCATTCCCCCTTCCATTCCCTTCTCCCTTTCCACTGTAAAAGCTTCTTCTTGCCTTTTTAATGGCATAAAATTAACACAATTCTACATCTCCCTTTTCTATTCTCCCAGTACAATATGAAATCAATTTTTGATTTCTAAGTTTATATCAAATATAAAATTCAAGCAATTCCCTTGGTTTGGGATCTATTCTAAGTAGATATGTAACCATGACTCCAGGAGTCCTACTTGACACTAGTATTCCACAATAAGATTCAATAAGATTAACAGTGTATGGACTTGGGCTCTAGGGTATTTGGCTAAAAGTTGACTGAACTGAAGATAAGATATGATTTTCCCCCTTAGAATCAACCTACAGTTTCACTTGTATAAAGCACTCCCAGTAAGGAAACTCCCTCAACCAATATAGATCAGCAACTATTCTATAACTCAGGAGTCTCCTGGGGATGCCTAGGACACCTTACCCAGGGTCACACAGTCCACCTGAATTACTTGTATGACTTAAACTCTGGTATTCTTAATTTTGAGGTTGTTTTCTGTCCTCTATATCACACTACCTCTGAGGAGATGATTGTCTGAAATAAATTTTTTAAAATATCGATAATAATATGTTAAGTCATATGCTAGTTTTGTTTACTGGTAAAGGGTTTTAAGCCTCTATTATCCAAATAATCAGGATATATCCATACTTTTTTTGTCTGAATAGAAAAACAAAACTATATCCTAAGTTATACTTTATCTAGAGTTTCCTTCCATATCAATGTGTGCCAAGAGCGCATTTGGCAACAGACTTAGTTAAACAACAAAATTGGGAAATCTATCAGCCAAAGATACCTCTTAGCATCAACAATCTGTTTTTGGATAGCAAACAGGCTCTACTCCCAGGGGATTCTTGACATTCTAAGATGCTTATGTCTACACAGATGTACCCTCAAATTGTACCATAACAATTCACCTTCCACTTGTCGTTTATAGGTTGTGGATACTAATGAGAATAATAGAAATTCTAATAGCATGAGTAACACCCATCATGCCACATTTTCCAAATTGACTCTTCCATTTTTTATTTAAAAGAATGGAGTGAAACACCACTTTTGCCAAAAGCAAAAGCAGCACATTAATATTAAACATGATTTAATGAAAACAGAATTTGTTTGGGAAAAATATCAAGTATAGTAAAGGCATCTTCTGCATGAAAAAAAGTGGGGAGGGGGAGATATTTAGAAATTTTTGCCTAATCCACCGGGGATCAGGCTTTCATACTTGAGGGGGGAGTGTGAAAAAGAGAGAGAGAAAGGAAAGAAGGGAGAAAGGGAAAGAGGGAGGGGGGAAAGGGAAGAGAGATATAAAAAAGAAAAAATTAGCTCTAAGAAGCAAAAAAAAAAAAATAAGGTCAACCTCCCTTCCCCCCAACTTATTCAAGTTTTTCATCTTAAAAAGCTAAAAAAAAAAAACCCTATTTTTTTTGAAAAGAGGATGTAGGGAGAAAAAAATAATAATTAACTGTGTTCACTCTCTCAGGACATAAAAAGAGATCTTCCCCTTATTCAAAGTCTTAACAATCTCGAAATCCTAAAATAGCTACCTTTAAGAGAGAGAGAAAGAGAGAGAGAGAGAGAGAGAGAGAGAGAGAGAGAGAGAGAGAGAGAGAGAGAGAAAGAGAACGAGAGAGAGAACGAGAGAATGAGAGAGAGAGAGAACGAGAGAGAGAGAACGAGAGAGAGAGAACAAGAGAGAAAGAGAGAACGAGAGAGAGAGAAAGAGAGAGAGAGAGAACAAGAGAATGAGAGAGAGAGAAAGAGCGAGAGAGAGAACAAGAGAATGAGAGAGAGAGAAAGAGAGAGAGAGAGAACAAGAGAATGAGAGAGAGAGAGAAAGAGAGAGAGAGAGAGAGAGAGAGAGAGAGAGAGAGAGAGAGAGAGAGAGAGAGAGAGAGAGAGAGAGAGAGAGAGAGAAAATGAATTTCACTTAGTTCAGTCTTCCAGGGGATAAAAAGGGATTCTCTTATTCAAGGCCTTAACAACCTTGAAAAAAATTCCTAACTCTTAGAAAAGATTAAACTTTACAGGAAGTAAGGGAGATATTGGAAAAAGAATAGAGAAGGAGAGAAGGAAAGGGAGAGAGAAAGAAAAGGGGGATAGAAGGAGAAAGGGATACAGAAGAAAAGGAAGACAGAAATAGAATGAAAATTTAGGTCACTTCAGACTTAAAAGGAAGGAAGGAAGGAAGGAAGGAAGGAAGGAAGGAAGGAAGGAAGGAAGGAAGGAAGGAAGGAAGGAAGGAAGGAAGGAAGGAAGGAAGGAAGGAAGGAAGGAAGGAAGGAAGGAAGGAAGGAAGGAAGGAAGGAAGGAAGGGAGAAAGTGAGAGAAAGAGAGAGACAGAGGGAGAAACCCTTTCCCAAATCTTTAACACGCTCAAAAAACTAGAATATATAGCTTTTAGGAAAGCTTTGACTCTCTAATTCAGAAAAACAAAACAAAACAATTATTTTAAAGCTGAAAAAGCTGTTTAGGTTTATGATCACAGAAAATTATCCTTTTCCCCTCACACCTAAAACCCTCCACAGAAAATCAACAACTGAAAACACACTTCAATTGAACTTTGTGACCATTTTGGAATAAGAGTGATTCACTTTCCTGGCAAGAGAGAGCTTGAAAAAATCTGGCATTGTTCCTTGCTGAGCTGACCTCCATAAAAGGATGTTTTTGATGTTGCTAATTCAAGCTACTAAAACAATAACATTACTTCTCTTTATTAAATGTGTCATCACACTAACAGAAGGAACTAGACCTATTCCAAAAGGTTTAATATGGGTTTTTTTTTAATACCAATAATGTAAATGTCAGACACTGTCACTGTCTCTCTTCTACAGAGTACAGCCACATGTACCATATGCTGGCTTCCATTTTGGTATGCTCTAAGGTCTCACACACAATCTATGTGAGTTGCAGTTTATTCCCAGAAATGTCTTGACCCAAAGTACTTCATAATCACTGATCTGAACCTCATCATTTCCAACTGGTTCCTACTAAAAAATTAATTTAAAAAAGACATTTGTAATGATTCAGCAATTTAATAGATCTTGCATTTGGCAACAATCCTCATATGAATATCTCTTGGGAAATAAAATAATACTGGCTCAGGTTTTATAATTGTTTGCTTTTGGCATAAACCCAGGGCAAAAACAAGCATCAGCTTTAGGTCAATGGAACCCTCATATTCTTTCTTTTTCTTTTTCTTCCTCTTTTCCTTCTTTCTTTTTTCCCTTCCTTCCTTCTTTCTCTCCTCTTCCTCCCCCTTTTTCTTCTTCTAATAATGATGTGGCTTTTCAGAGCAGGTTGTACTAAAAGGCCATTGCTTGGGGTCATGTTGCCATTTGTTGGAAGGGGATTAAAGTGTCATAAAGGAAATTTTTTAAAATAAAAAATTAACATAAAATTGACATAAAAGAACATAAAATTAATGTCTAGACTGAATTAATTTGAACTTTCAGCCCATATGAAATGGTAATAGTTAACCTTACTAGCTGATATTTATATCCTTTCATCTTCACAATTCTATGAGATAGGCACAATTATGATCTTTACTTTGCAGATGGGGAAAGTGAGTTTGAGAGAACTTAAGTGACTGATCCAAGATCACACAACTACGATAGTCTAGGCAAACCTCTTTCCCAACATCTAATGTTTTAGCCAAAGTTGATTCAATTCAATCTCACATTTAGTGCCTTCTATATGCAAGTCACATAAAATATATATATCTGTTAACATAAACAATTTTAAATGAGTATGTCATCTATGAAATGCAGTAAATAGAGTGTTGACCTTAAAGTCAAGAGAGACCTGAATTCAAATATTACCCACCCCTTAATAGCTATGTAATCTGGGTAACTTCATCTCTTTCTGCCTTAGTTTCTTCAATTACACAATTAGGATAATGGTAGCATCTACCTTCCAAGGTTATTATGAGGATCAAATGAGATAATATTTGCAAAAGTGAAGCATAGTGATTCACGCATAGTAGGTGCTTAATAAATGCTTGCTTCCTTCTTCTTTCCAAAACAGTTGGAGACCACCAAAGTTTGGGAGTTTTAAAAATTACATTGCAATCACATCTGCAGCTAGCCCTGCCAAGAAAATATCTGCAATTGAAAGGAATTAACCAGGAAATTACTAAAATAAGAAGAGAAGTAAAGTAGAAAGGGGGAAACAACCTTGTTCTAATCCTGACCATACCACTTATGATCAGTATGTTTTTATGCAACTGGATAAATTCAGTAAGCATGCGTTAAACATCTGTACAAGACAAGACATTTTATGTTATTGCTATTCTTGTACTCTGCATCTGTGGCAAACCACTCTACTAGCCATTCCTCATATGTAAGATTTTATCTCTAGTCTTTATGGTCCTTGAAGTGCTCTTTCTTCTTACTTCAACATTTTAGTAACCTCAGCTTCCTCACTGGAGCATCTCAATTCCCTCAAGTTGTTAATGATCTTTCCTTTTATTTCCCTCCCATTCTTACCTGTAACACCCCTCCCCTCTCACCCCCATCCCCAATAGAATATAAGTTTTTAAGGTCAGGGACAGTTTAATATTTATATTACCAAATGCAAAGAACTGAACATAGCACTTAAACACCTTTTCAACTCAATTGAAGCCAAAGTCAAATAATTTTTCTAAGCCTCAATTTATTCTCTGGCATTATGGGAAAATTCCTGTTCTGGCTATACAACTGCCAGCTATTATTTAACATAGAACAATTATTTTTAAAAAAATGAAAAATTTACATGTTGAAAAATTCAATTTAGCTTAATTCATTCAAACAAATTATAGTGACAGATGCACAGCAATTTTAACAGTCATTTTTTAATGAAATAGCCCAATAGAGACACAACAGTCACTGCATTCTTTGACAGTGAATAGAGTACCAGACCTGGTGTTAGAAAGTCCTAAGAACAAATATGGTCATAGATGTTTACTAGCTGTATGATTTTGGACAATTCACTTAGTCTCAATGTGCCTCAGTTTCTTCATCTGAAAAAAAAGGGAATGCATCTACCTCCCATTATTGTTGTGAGGGTCAAATGAGGTAATATTTGTAAAGAAAGCACTTAGAACTGGCCTAACATATAATAAGCACTATGTAAATGTTAGGTGTTATTGATATTGTTATATCTGTGAAAACTATTAAGGAAATTATTTAGAGAAGAAACCTTTTGAGGGCCATTAATATATCTATTTCTCTAAAAATGTAAACTACATTTTTGGGGGAGTCAAAAAAGACACAGCTTATAGTTAGAAGACTAGGATTTAGATATAGAACGTCACTGTATGATCCTGAGTAAACCACCTGACTTCTCAGACTCTCTATGTCTAAAATGTGGGTAATCATATTTGTACTTCTACCTCCTAGAACTACTGTGAGGAAAGCATTTTGCCAAGCACCCCATAAATAATAATTATTATTCTTTATATTTTGTATTGTTATTCTATCATTCTGTCTACAGAGTTGCAAAAAGCCAGAGTTTCCAAGCACATACCTTGTGAAAAGGATTGGAATAAATATTAGGCCTAGGATTTCATCAACATGGAGAACTCCCAAAGTGTTACTTCTGTCAATTCAGGTGCACACCTGAATTCAGGTCTAGAGAGTTGCTTCAAGCAAGTGATTTGTCCAAGATCACCCAAGAGAGAAGAGTTGAACCCCTGTCTTTCTGAGTTCATAGATAGTTAACTAGCTTCCAGGCTCTTCAGGAAATAGACTTGTGAAAAACAGGGTCCGTTTTCAGAACTATAATTTTTATTCTAATCATTGCATGGCTTTCAGTGACCCTGAGTTCACAAAGGCTTCACCAGGAGAATACAATTTCTGGGAGGCAATACCAATCTGGAAAGGCTGTGATGGCAAATTGCTGTCTGAGACCCAGACTAGTTAAAAATGGAGATCCATGGCATTCTTGGCACCCCTGAAAATGAAGAGAAAGTTCTACTTTCTCTTAATCTATCTGGGAACAATACATTTCAATTAAAGAACATGATACTCTTGTCTACAACAACAAAAAGCCTTTATTGTGGGTTATCTAGCATCAATGAAAACTGTTCCTTATTCAT